>NC_043750.1:40288199-40365261 GCF_902148845.1 Salarias fasciatus | reverse complement strand
TTTCTCACCAAATCCATCCAGTGGTGCTCTCTGAGGAAGCCAACCCAAACTGATGAACCCAGGCAGAGCGCTGGATCTAAATCGTGTGTGTGTGTGTGTGTGTGTGTGTGTGTGTGTGTGTGTGTGTGTGTGTGTCAGTAGTTCTTCTGACCATAATGCCTCATTGCAACAGTTTGGAGGAGCTGCTCTAGGAAAACCACCAGAGGTTTTACTAAGTCAGGATCCATCATTTAGCATCACGCCGCCAATGCAAACACTTTAAAAAAAAAAAAAAAAAAAAGATTTTCATCAGCAGCGAAGAGAAAGTTTGTCTGTTTTTAACCTGGAGTCTAAAATCATGTCAGATTGTTTTTTTTTCCCTCCTCATGTGAAGTGAGTATAAAGAGAAGAGTTCTGTTTGTTCCACAGCCATGCATGATCCTCAAGGTTATGATGAATGTAGATATTCCCTCCAGATAGCGGAGACACCCTCACACACACATCATGACAGAGAGACAGACAGACAGACAGACAGATGGACAGGGATCAAGGTGCTTTTGGATGAATTTCAGAGGAGAGCTGAGTTTGGACCGCTCACCTGCAGAAAGCTGAATCCGCTCACACACATCATGAAACACGAGACGTCTTTCAGGCATTTGGTGATAACGTCAACAGTTTGGAGAGTTTTCAGTATGAAATATATTTACAAGGAAACATTCTCATATTCTCACAAATTGCTTCATGTTTTCGTCTTAAGTGTTCCCAGACGTTTCCTGCTGTGATAAAGTATAATTGATTAATAAGGAAGCTGCACATTTAGAGGCTTTTTGTCGTTTGTCTGTTCACTCGTCTCAGTTCTATTTTTTTTTTCTTTTTAACTGTAATGAATCTTCTGAAGAAGACATAAAATGACAGTGAACTCCTGAAGGCGTCCACAGTGTTCAAAGCGAGGAGCAGGAATCCTGTGGGGGGCGCCAGAGAGCTTCATGAGGGGAAGCATCACCAGAGAAAAGGGTCAGGGGGAACCTTGTCCTGGTTGGATTTATTCTTTCACACTGGAGAGGATGTTCCAGACTGTCCTGATAAAACGTGAAGTGGATCACAGAGTCGTGTTTGTCGGGGAAACGGTGAGCAGAACCGAGCTCAGGACTGCGACGTGCTCCGAATCGCTGATCCGACTTCATGGAAATCCTGAAGCGAGCGGCCGGAGGGTTCGCAGCCTCTGCACGGAGCGGAAATCAGCGCCAACGCCGAGCCGAAGCAGGAAAAACACGTTTGTTCTTTGAGAACTGGAAGTGAGGCTGATTTGAATCTTTTTGCCTGAAGGTTGAGAGCGTTGATGGCCTCCTAATCACCTCCAATCAGAGCCTTTGACCTGCGTCACTCGCCCTTCGGTCACTGGAGGAAAGCGAAGCGAACAGTCCAACTGGCTTCTCTCGCGCTCACTTTCTTTCTTCCTCTCTATCTGGCACTGGGTTCCAGTGTTTATGCATTTACTGAGATGGCTGGCGGGATTGTCAGAGAAAAAGGAGGGTTTATTTTTTTCTTCTCTCCCTCTTTTTTTTTTTTTCCTGTGCAATCTCTTGCCTTCAGAAACCATTAATGCCCATTCAACATCAACATCAAGGCAGAGCTTTGATGTCTATTCTGGCAACAGACCTCTTTCTTTCTCCGCTGCCTGCTGCTCTCTCTCTGTCTCCCTCCTTCTCTCTATCCCCCTTTATCCCCTCCACTTCCCTTCGCTCACTCTTTACGGTTACTGTACAATCAAATAATTAAACGGATTGTCGACAAAATGATTTTACCTGGCAATTAAATATGCAAAGCGAGTCGGCAGGCGGCGTATGAGAAGGCGATTAAAAAGGGGCCCACTGCAAATCTACAAAGGCTCCGGCAGCACAATAGGCAGCAGCCCTGCCTGCTTCGCACACTAGCTTAGCCTGGGGAGCGCCTGGTGCCTCTTTATACCAGACTCACACAGCCGTGTTTACAATAGCTCCCGACCGTGCAATGCCAATTACCACAATGCAAGGAGATGTGAATGTTTGGAGAAGAGACAGCGACGAAGGTGTGGGACATATGGGGCGAACGAGGGGCAGCGGAGAGGCGCCGGCGCTGCCAGGAAATCGGAGCCGAGCGCCGACGAAAAAAAGGTCCGCGCTTTAAATTAAACTGAAGTTAAAGAAACATCAAATGGAAATCTGGCTGCCCGTGTAGCGCTTCAGCTCAAATGATTTGTGAACGGCTCCAGGTCCGTCCCGCTGAAAGAGCCGTCGGGGAAGCGAGGGATGTGGAGGAGTGACATCCACCACAATGAGGACACTCAGCACGCCGCATTTACTCAGATCCCGTCTGAAGCAGGCAGAAATGCACGCTCATGCAAATAAATTCTGCTTTCAGTTTGCATGTATTTAACCAGAATAACCCCAGTAAAACCATGAGTGACTCTTCAAACAAGGCTTTCGCATGAGAACAGTCTGCTGAAAACAGCATCATCCCTGTGAGCTGCAGTCCGCCGAGGAGGGACTGCGTGGAGGGTTAAAACCCATCAGCACGAACCCACATGAAGTTATCCAAAATATCAGACGTAAATCAGAGTAAATCAGAATCTGTGGGGAAACAAGAGCAACATAATGAATTCAGAAAGATTTGAAGAAGCAGTGCGAATCAGAAAAGGCCCCATGATAAAGTCTGTAGATAAAAGTGGTGGCGAGCCAGCTGAGGAAATGTTTCTCTGCACAGCCACGCTCAGTCAAGACCCCGTTTACCTTTTCAAGTGAAAACACTAAACTTTGGGGTCCATTTACTACAGCGGTGTCAAAGTCACTGAAAACACAACTTTTTGGAGATGCTCGTCTCCATGGAAATGAGGGGTGCTTACTGAAACGCCTCTACTGCACATGCACAGCATCGTAACAACTCGCTCTATACACATGCATAGTAGATGGACAATCAGTTTTCCTCCAGAACGTCATGACTCCCGGTCCAGATCCTCCTGGTCCTGGTTCCAGTCCAGATCTCCTGGACTTGGTAGTTTCAGAGTTGACAGTCACTGCAATAACAATCCAACTTGGTGTTCTGTCCATACGAATGTTCTCCGCTGTTAATGTTTAGAGTGTGTTGTTCTCTGCAGCATGTGTGTGTGGTTTCATTACAAACCCACAACTAGTGGACCAACATGAAAACTGCATCGTTTTCAGAAATTCAGTCATTCCCATGGAAACGGACATCATTTTAAAATGTTGCTGTGCAAACACAGAACTTTTTTTTAAAATAAAACATAAAAATGATGTGTTTTCACTGGAAACATTGTGGTGTGAATGTGGCCTGCAGCTCATTCTTACATGTGTGGAAAACAGAAGCAGGATATCGGATGATGCTAAACTTCGCACATTATCCATTGCTAAAGCTCCATAGTGCTTTCATTGTTTGTGAGATCTGGAAGAGTTTGTCAACATTCCACTCATGAAGCCAAGCATGCTAAAAAGACATCTTGTGTTATTTTCTACAAATGTCAGATTCAGTCATCGGTATGGATCAGTTATTAGTCCAGCTTCCACATGTGCAATATCACGTGCAAACTTTTAGAATATCAGCCCAAAGTTTCCAAGTAGAGCGTCTTGAAAACCTGCTCTTTTCCTACCAGACAGCTTCATGTGGCAGAGGACTGCAGGACCATCATGCTTCCAAAACGCTCTCATGGCAGCTCTTCTGCTCCCAAACAGCGAGTTAGACAATCAAAGAATCCCTCCAAGGTGAATGTAGAATGTTCGTGTGTCTCTTTCATGTGTTCAGATCAAAAGGTCACACTGTGGAAGCTATTTTCACTTGAAGAGATTCACACAGCCCACTTAAAGTTTACTGGATTCACAAAAAGCTTGAAGAGTTTGTGTTTTCACACTTTCACTGATGCTAATCAAAGCACATTTCAGCCATTTTCACCAGATCAAACTTCCCTCTTTCACCTTTCCGTTCGAGCCACTGAGGCGAGGACGGCGCAGAAAAGGAGGCGATGAAGGTTTCAGCCGACGGGACAAATACCAGCTCCTGGAATTAAGATTGGAGCTAAAGTCTTGTAACCTGCACTTCAACAAAGCGTCTTTTGGCTGCAAGGAGATAGCAGGAGGTGCGGTGGGGGTGGTGGGGCTCGAGGGAGGAGGGGGACGCGACAGTCAATGTCCGTCTATCAACGCTCCGGTGGGGAAAAATGCAAGCAATTTTCCTGGATAGGTTTCCCTTCAAAGCCGGAGCCCCAAGAGGCTGTAAAAATAGAGTTAGGAAGAGCGGCGAGGGGGGGTCGGAGGGGGACCGCAGGGGGTCGGAGGGTCACACCTGCCCCTTTCCAGGCGGTTCAGCAGGAACTTGCTGGTTCAGCCTGATTAAACCCTCCTCATTGTGCGGGCCAGCGTGCAGGAATGGATTTCAGGGCCGTGAGAGGATGTAATGCACGGACGACGTGTCGGAGCGCCACAGCTCTGTGCCTTTGATGAGTCTGGAAAATTCATCTGCTATTGGTGCAGTTGAAAATACAAACTGTTCAGCCACAGAAACGCTGTAAGAAAGAGGAAACCTACAGGATCTCCGAGATGTGACAAGCTTTGGCGGCTTGTCTGTTTCTCTCCCCTCTTTTTTGCCATATTGCCAGGAACAGCTACCAGGGGAAGAGAAATGAGAAAATCATTTTGTGGGAAGTGAAAGCTTGTCAGTAATGACTGTTGTTATCTTTGTTACGTGGCTAGCTCTGCTTTTTGCCAATTGCAAAGTCTCTTTTTATGTCAACAATTTGAATTGAATTGTACAAGCGAGTGAGCGTCGGCATCGCTCTCCCCCTCCGCTGAATTATTTCCTGCTATTAAACCCTTTTTTTTTTTCCTCCTTTTTTCCCCCGCTGCTGAAATAAAGCCAGATAATTGAGGCAAACATGCCTCAGCCCTCTGATAGGGGATGCAGGTGCTTCATTAATGTTTGTGTTGACTGTCAGAGAGTAGCGCTGGTCCTCATTGCTCTTTAATAGGACCAATTAGCCCGTGCCCTCATTTCCATGCTTAATGTCTGCCGTTTAAGAGCTGCATGCAGAAGCCGCACGTTTAACCACTGAGGGACCGGAGCGCTTCAAAAGGTTACAGGCTTTCACTGATTTCTGTTTACGCCCTGGATTAGCGCCCCGCATTCATGAATTTCAACTTCAATTATTTTCTTCCTCCTGCTTGTGCAAACTGCAGGCAGTGAGGAGCGACTCCAGGAAACACTCTGATTAATTATATTAGTAATTTTGTGTGTGTGAACCTCCCCTCCACCCCCCCTCCACCACCAGTCTGCTGTTACGTTGCAGACTGAAGCTCCTGGAGGAAACAGGTAACTGTCAGCACTCGTCTCACAACTCGTCTTCGCTCCTGGAAACAACCGTCAGTCGGCTTCTTCCTCCCTCTGAGGCTCGTCCTGCTGCAACAAGTGCTTCTCCACCGCTGCAGCTCTCTTTAGGAAGGGACGCCAGCGACGCCAGTTACCGGGACTGGTTTTCTCCACTGAGCACGGCTGAACTAACAGAATATGCATTTTTTGTTTCGTATGGACGGTCATATGGACAGACGACCAGGCTGGAGCTCAGGAGCAGAGTTTCCAGAAAGCTGCGTTTTCACCTGTTTCCACGGCGACGAAAGTTGACTCGTTGTGTAAAAGTTCCATCTCGGGAGTCGATTCCTGAAAGCTGCGAGCGCCGTCATCGTGCAAATGGACAACAGAAAAGCCACAAAGTTTTGTGTTGTCATGGAAACGGGTCCCCGGTGAGAGGTGGAAAGTTAAGCCCATTTTCCGGTGGATGCAGATCGGATCAGGACAGATCTGCCACTGCGCAGCGGAGGTTAGCCATCCCCACCAGGTGTGTTGGGGAGAGCAAGGAGGCGCTTTTATTTTGGAGGACCGGCGTACGGCCGTCCGCGACGTTACGAGTCTGTCATCTTTCGTCACGTCCCTGTCGTATTGCCCGTGGTATGTGGAGGAAAGCCTGCAACCCTGTTGCGGCGACGGACGCGTCAGGCTACAAGCAAAACGCATCCAGTGTAAATCCAGCTGTTTATCACTCTGCGACGTCATGGCTGCAGCTGCTGCTGCGAGACGGAACGGATCCACATCGGATCCGCTCCAGATCTGTTCTGCATCCAGTGTCAACGACTTCACAGTATTTCTGCTCTCTTATTGTACGATCAAATATTTTTCATTTTACTTGAGCACATTTCGTTTTCAGACTTTTGCCTTCGTCACTACATTTGAAGATGCCTGATATGTCCGGAAACACCACAGGAACTTAAATCTACTTCCTGTTTCAGAAGATTAAACATCATGAGATGTTCAGTGACACTTTATACTGATGACAGAACGTTTGATTTCTGTTTCTATAGCTCCATGATTCTCTTTCCTGCTTTCGTCAGGTTTCATTTTGTAACTTTTAACTTTCACTTAACTAAATTTATTAAACGTTAATTTACCTCAATATCATCAACTTCACTGAAGAAAGTCATTACAAATTCCAGGTGACAGATAATAGAAGTTTGATTGTTTTTATAGAAAACAGCTATTTAGATAATCTATGGAACACTTCTGAACATTCTAGTGTGAAAACATGCTGAAGGCTGGCAGTCTGATCTGTGGAGGGCTGAGTCTTGCTTTCCAGTGTGTGAGGATCGTGGTTCGAGTCCCAGTGGAAACAAAATGTTGAGGGGCCAACTATTCATGAGTCACCATGTGTCAAGAGAATTCATAATTACTAGCAATAAATAACCCTGTTATTTCCAAAGTCTGTTGTTGTTCTTTTTTTTTTTTTTTTTTTTTTTAACTTTTTAAGTTGAAGTTGGGTCACCTGACCAGGTGGTCCCTGATCCTGGACAGCTGGAGCACAGCTGCACAGTTTGTCCTGACTGTCATATTGATTGATTGGTTGATTGATTGGCTTGTCCTCAGGCTTCCTGCAGAGCTTCATTATGATCCATTCAGTGAGTTCAGGTGTGTTGGAGAGGAGGAGTTTTGAATCATGCAGGACTGCGGCCCTCCAGGACCCGGACTGACTGCCTCTGATCAAACCGATCATGGAAAGAGACCAGAAAAAACTAAATCAATCACAGAACATCAGTTTCCTAATAAAACAGGACACCAGAAGCATGTTATGATTGAATGGTTCCACCTATTTAGAGATTTTTAAAGTGATATATTTTAGAAAATTCCACCCTGGATGCCGTGTTCAGTGACTTCAACTTCCATTTTCACTTGAAACGAGGTGTGTGGAGTGAAAACCATCGATAAAGAAGAGGAAGAAATCCAACAATCATAGCTTTCATTTGAAAAATAAAAACTTTAATAAAGGCTACATCTCTCAATAATTACAATAATTATAGGTCCATGTAAATCTTTAAATGAAACTCTTTATATAATTTACGTTTACAGTAGATAGAATGAACAAAAAAACAAAAAAACAAAAACAAAACCAAAAGAGGCTGTGGTGTAAAAACAGAACAAATAAAACATGATTACAGGATATTATTAAAAGCATAAAATATCTTCTCAACATAAAACCCTTCTGAAACCAAGGGATATATATTAAAACCCTGAAACAGGGCAGCACATGGTATGGCATCCATGTAGGCACAGGTGCTGTACTCAGAAACACCAGCGATGTGTGTGTGTGTGTGTGTGTGTGTGTGTGTGTGTCCATACTTCAGAATGCATAATTACAATGTATACAGGAGCTCTGCTATACGCTGTTATTGTAACAACATTCAAAAGGTGTGGGAGCCGCAGGTCTTCACTGGTTTTTCTCACTGAAGCAAAGCGATTCCTGTGGTTTGGGTGTGCGGCTGTAAACTCTGCCATTATTAGATGGTACAAGTCGTGCTCCAGGTCTCCTCTCTGTGCCCCCCCCACCCCACCCCACCCCCCTCGTCCCCGTGCAACGCCTGGTCTACAAACAAAGGCACAACCAAAAAACAGATCTGAGCTCCGTCCACAGACTGAGGCAAACAGGAGGCGGATGGAGGGGGGGGGGGGGGGGGGGGGGGGCAAACGTAAAAACTATCAGCAGCATATAGGTTGGGTGGAGTGGGGATGGGGGGGGGGGTGTGGTTTGGGTCAGACGTGGCTACAAGGCTGTGGGAGGTGCGAGGCGTAGCGTCACGTCCTCGGAAACACGAGACGAAACACCCACCGGTTTTTCTCCAAACATTCAAAGCAGCTTGCCCATTGGCCGGAAACATGGAGGGCGCAGGGTCACGGGCTGGAGAAGATTCATGGGGGTGGTGTGGTGGGGGGTGGGGGGTGGGGGGAATCAATAAATACTCAATAAAAACTTTCAA
Organism: Salarias fasciatus; assembly: GCF_902148845.1. Classification (NCBI taxonomy): domain Eukaryota; kingdom Metazoa; phylum Chordata; class Actinopteri; order Blenniiformes; family Blenniidae; genus Salarias; species Salarias fasciatus. Next base: position 40,356,940 of record NC_043750.1, on the reverse strand, counting down.
CTCAAGACAAAAAAAAAAAGCATCTCTATATATAATACATGTATATATACATATATGCAGCATGTATATGCACACGTATGATGTGACCATGGGGGGGGGGCGTTAAGAGCAGATTGGTGGCACCGTCAGTCCGCCAGCACTTCACAACAGTGGTTATATTCAAGAAGAGGCGGGTCTACCCCCCTCCCCCACTGGCCTGGGCTCATCTTCATCCTCCTCCTCCTCATCCTGTCGGCGTTCAGAGTCTCTCCTGTCGTTCCCTTGTGTTTCTAAGGCTGATTGGTTAAGAAAGTCAGGGAGGGGCGGGGCCTCCTCTGGCTGCGGCATACTTCATTGGCTCGTCTTCCTCACTCGCTCCTCTCTCTCTTTTGTGCTGGATTATTAACTCTGTTTAGCTTAATATTAAGAAAAAAAATTAAAAAAGTGGGAGTCCAGAGTAGTTTTATGTTTCAGAGTCTGTTGCTCCAGATCTGGAGGGACAGTTTCAGCTTCTGCAGGGGCGGCCAATGGCGTGGCTCGTCGGAAACATGGCGGTCTTCAGTCCCATCCTCTCCACCTTGCCCAGGACTTTGCCCTCATACATGGCAACACGGCGGCGTCCTCCCACACCTCCTCGAACACGGCGCCGCACTCGAACTCATCACATCCCCGCCTTCTTGAAGTAGTACCTGCACGAGGAACCAGGAACAGAGGTCAGACCAGGGAACGTCACCCAGGGTGGAGCCTGCGGCTGTTTCAAGCAGTTCTGTACTCGGGACCTCAGGAACCCGCTACGAGAGTAAGTTTGACCATAACGTTTCTCCAATGAAGGCTGGTTCACACCGCAATGACTTCAAGTGAAAACGCAGAGGAGGAAGCTAGGAGATGGACAGTAAGAAACATGTCTTCCTCCAGTCCAGTTTCTCCTGGTCTGTTAGTTTTAGAGTTCACAGTCACTGTATTACAGTTCAACTGTGGTGGTCGGTCAATAGGAATGCCCGTATTCTCCCATTTTCTTGAAACAACTCCCTCTTTTTAAGCGTTCCTGCTGTTTCCATGGAAACGGGCATCGTTTCAGATCGCTGTGCCGTCTAAACGTGAAACTTTTCTGAATTAAAAAATGTAAAATCACTCGGTTTCACTAGAAACGTTGCGGTCCTAGCGGTTCTTCAGACGCCGTCCCTGAAACCCTCCCACTGCCAGACGTAAGACTCCGGCTGCTGGACAGGCACTCTGAGCCACGTGACTGTTAGCTTGCCCACGGGCACTTCGACAGGGCTGATTGAAGACACCCGTTCTGCCAGTGGAGCCCCGCTCGCCCCCCGCCTTGGAAAGCGTGGAGCGTAGGTGAGAGACGGGGTGGAAAAAAAAAAAAAAAGAAAAAAGAAAGCTGACAGAGTGGCAGCAGAGAGCATCTGGTACATTTGATCGGGTTTTTAAAGAGCTTTGAGGCACCTACACCACCACTTTTACATATACACACTGGCACACGGCTCCCTTTAAGTCCAAATCAAACACACACACACGCAAACAACACACACACACACACACAGCAGAAAGTGGATCCTGCTCAAAACAACTTAGTCATCGCCTTCAACGCCATCCCCGCTCACGTCAAAGGCAGCGGCCGACTCCGCATCACAAACACACACCCGGCTCCCCGTCCACTTCATCCTGACACATGCCCCTCTGTCCTGCAAGGTCTTATTAAAGTTGAAGGGTTAATTAGAGGCTGTCTTAAGGCGCCCCCCCCCCCCCCGGCCCCGCCCCCGGCCCCGCCCCCCCCTCCACGGCACCCCCGACCCTCCTCGTGTCTCCATGGCTTCTAATTGGGCTGGCTGTCAAATGAAGGGCCTTTCTGTCACACAGGGTTGACATTTCAGGTGCCTGAGAGTCTGCAAGACCACACTGACTACACACACACACACACACACACACACCACACCACACACACCTTTGGGCAGCCCTCCGATCACCAGGAGAGAACAGAGGAGAAAAAAGAAGACGGAGCAGGAGGACGGCGGAGGGGGGAGGCGGCAGAGCGAGGCGGTCCTCGGCTCGCCGACTGTGGCGTGATGGGCGAGTCTGAGGGGCTTTACCCGGAGTGGCGTGGGGGGCACTGCTCAGACAGTGCTCCCGAGGTCAGGGTCAACTCGCTAGCCACTCTTCTTCTTCTCTCAAGCAGAGATAACTCCCAGGGTGAGCCGGGTCCCAGTCGCTGTGAAGTCCTCATGCAGCTCCTAATATGTTTCTCCTCTCTACTTTAAACCCAGCAAAAAGAGCAGCGGGAGGGGATTTAATGATAAGCGTTGTAATGGAAAATGCCTCATTTTGCCCGTGTGTGCCTGCGTTTGAATATAAAAAAGGGAGAAAAGAAAAGAAAAAATGTGTGTGTTGAGGGGGGAGTCGGAGTTTTATGAGCTCAGCTTCCAGTCTTCACAACACACGTGCACGGAAATCGTACACACACTCTGATTTCCATGTTGATTGTAATTACACACAAGTGAAGAGAAATCACAGCTGAGGCTTTCTGCTGCTCCGCGCTCTTCCGTGGGACAAATTAAAGCTCGCAGAGGGAAATCTTTCCATCGCGCTCGCAGCGCAAACTGTCACTTCCATGCCAGGCCACCAGTAGGCCGCTGTGTTTTCTGTGTGTGCACGTCACGCAGATGCTCAAGATAACTCCTGGCACTGTTTTGCCCCGGTTTGCCGTTAACATGACGAGCTCCAAACTGAAACGCTTCAGTCCTCTAAACGTTTAAAAATGATTATTGTTTCCATGGAAGTAGCAGAAACATTGAAAATAATGTAATTTTCATGTGTTTTTCCCTCATATCCATCTACTGAGCATGAGCAGAACAACACCACTGATGTTGTGTGAAACGCACCAAAAACACAAGGAAAGTTTCCCATTTTCCTCTTCAAAGTGTTGTGTTTTAAAACGGGGCCTGAATAAAATCTTCCCCCCTCTCAGAAGAAATCTCCACACTTTCCCTGACTAATATCTGAGAGTCATCCCTTTGTTCCAGACAGATAGGCAGAAGCAGTCTCTCCACTGGAACATGTTTTATGTGGCAGGATTTTTCTCTCCTCACAACATCTGGCACCAATATCGTCTGGCAGCGCGGCGGCGGACTGTTCTCCGCTGTGCCGCTGCCATGTCCAAATGAACCAGCTCCACACATTCTGCCGCCGCGGCAGCCGACGCCGGCCCCGCCCCCCCCTCCCGAAGAGTTATGGGATAGCAGGGGTGCGATGACTTGTTTTCTCTCCCTCGCCTAACAAGCAGATGTGCTAAAAGCTGATGTTGAAGTCACGGGCTGGCGAGCTGCGAGTGCCGCGGAGAGGGCGCAGAAACCTACGCAGCAGCGATTCCATGAAGCCGGCCTGGACGTCTTCCAGCACCTCCTCGTGCGAGAAGTCTTGATCTGACTGGCTATTATTATATTCGAAATTACCCGACAAGTCTATACTTTGTTTAGGAATTTCCCCTTATCATGCAGCGCGCTGGCTGTCATTAGGGGAAGAAGGTGCTCGCAGCATTTGATTTTAATGCCTGATGCAACAGTGTGGGAGGAGGAATTTGAAGGCCTTGCAATGGTCTTTGTGCACAAAATAAAATGGCCCGGGCTTCAAAGCCATATTTATTAAGGCTGCCTTAGCATGGAAATCAGTACCAGATGTGAGAAAAAAAATTTGCTCCAGCTCCCCCCTGCTGCCCCCCTTCTGCCGCTCTCAGCTCTGAATCCAGGGGATCAGCGCGCTTCTTTCACTCACGCGCATCAGACGAGCAACATTTTTACACCCAGACCGTCCGGGTGAAAATGTAAAGCTTTCGTAGTGTTTCCCGAGTCCGTTTACACGACAACGAAGTTTAGAGCCACTGAAAATGCAACTTTGTGAAGACAAAGTGGGAACTTTCCAGAAAATCGCTTCGACCTCCGACCTCAGGAATAACCAGCAGTTCTGCACATGCTCAGTAGACAGACAGTAAGAAAAGTGTTTTCCCCTGAGAGTCGTGTTCACTCGAAGCGTTGCGGCGTGAACGAGCCCCGGGTGTCCTGACAGTCGGCATATTTACCGGTAGTTGCCTTTCTTGCTGAGCTGTTCCTTGAAGTGACCCAAGGTGAGGCAGTGGGTCTTCATCATGCTGCGATAGGGGATCTCCTCGCCACAGAAGAAGTAGGTGACCACCAGTTCTTTAGACCTGCGTCACACAAAAGGAGAACCTGTTAGAGGGGAGTGACGGCTGATCCGCTCTGAAGACTCTGATGCTCAGATTTCTACGACAATGTCAACTTTCTTCAATGTTACTGTGCATTTTTCATGGTACTGTTACAATCGGACGGTGGTACTGCAGAAGTCCTGACAGCCACCAGAGTGACTCATATATCTAAACAAAGTTTAATTTCTCAGCTTTCTGGTAGTTTTTGAACTGTGCAGCTATCATAAACACTGTTTGAGTCTGGATGATTAGAAGGATGCACGCCAAATCCATCAACACTGATCAGACAGGACTATAAGGGTAATTTAAATCCGCGGATATTCATCATTCTAACATCATAGTGCAGTTAAAAAAATGTTCATTCACAGTCACTTTATGTTGCATTTTTATAAAGAGTCTGTTGAAATGCATTTAACTCACCAAAAATCACTATTTCTACCTTCAAAAAGACTTATGACGAAGTAAACTGGATTGTTTGCAAAAACATTTCCTGTATATCAAAGTACAGGCTGGAAGTGTGTCTTCAAAAATCTAACGTGCGCTGTGCACACTTCATTCACTCCAACACAGATTAGAGTGACTGAGAGCGCCACAGATTAAAACCATTCTTTAAAAAAGGACAGAAACAAATTCAGTTTTCTGGTTTGTGCTATATTTATTTATCTTTATGACCAATTGAATGACTGAGTGACTTGTTATTGAAGCTTTCATTTCAAAGTGCACTTTAGAAACATGAAACCACCAGACGTGGCCGTGAGGCATCAACCCGACCACTGGAGCGCAGCTCAACGGCACACGTGAAGTGGGCAGATGTTGAATAACCAGCAGCAACTTCTGCTGGGCTCCGGCGGTGAAGAGTGTGTGTGGAAGAGTGTGTGGTTGGGAGTGGGTGGGAAGTTCGGATTCCATATTAAAGCATGTTTAATCTTAAATGATTAAAAAGTGAGAGAAGAGGAGTTCAAAGACGAAGCGATGCTGACTCACAGCATCTCGCTTTGAAGACACGAGCGAGGAAATCTGGAGGAAGAGGGCGGAAACACGAGCTTGGAAAGCAAAGGGAATGCTCAGGGAAAAAAAAAAGAAGACGCATCCAAGGGTGGAATGAAATGAGAAAGACAGAGATGAGAGGAGAGGAGCAGCAGGAACAGAGACGGGGTTGTCCCGTTCGAAAGAGAAGAAGAAGAAGAAGAAGAAGAAGAAGAAGAAGAAGGCCGTACTCGTCTGTCTGGAGTCCAGGGCTGGCGAGCGAGCTGCATCCAGGCGGGAAGGCAGCTGTTGGATGGCTCCGGTCTCTCTGAAGGCAGCTGGCTGCTGTTGAATGCCTGTCAAAGCCAACATATTAATGACTGATCAGCTAACACACCGCTGGACGTCACTCCGAATGTGGAAAATGAGTCAGGAGCACGTAAAGCTTAATGCTCCTCCTGCCAGCAGCCCAGCTTCCTCACCTTTGCTTTGGGGGCTTGGAAACCTCCTCCAGCCTCCGGCAGGCCTCCTCCAGCTGTGCCAGGGTGTTGGGCGGAGGTAGCGGTGGCATGGCGGGGGTCCTGGATGAACGGGTGGCCGGGGTGATGGCCGCGGAGGTGAACCCCGTTGCCGATGCCGCCTCCGCCCCAGGAGGAGTTGGTCCGGCCGGGCGGGGGTTTGGAGTCAAGTGGGTTGGACTTCTTTAGGCCTTGAGTGCTGCTGAGATGAAAAGACGACGGGATCGAGTCACGTTGAGAACGCTCAACAGTGAGAAAGCACTGAAGTGGTCTGAACTGGGACCAGCGGACGTGACGGTTCCTGGCCGAACCCTCACCTGTGTGGTTTGTGCTTGCCCTGCCTCTCGCTCTCCAGGATCCACTGCCAAACATTCTGAGAGCGGTCGGTGGCGACGAGGGGGAGGCGCGGCGAGGTCACGCCCTCATCGGAGGCCTTCAGCGGCCGTCTGGACAAAGTGCTGCAGCGACTGGAGGCAGGAAAGAGGCGGGTTAGAGACGAGCGGCACGGCATGGCGGGCCAGATCCGACCCGGAGGGACACGAGGAGGAGCTGCACTCACGCAGGTGTGAAGTCGGAATAGTTGGCGCCCCCTTGAGGGCAGAGGCACTGCACGTGCTGAGCCGCCTCGGCCTCGATCTGCTCCTTGGTCTTGGGCCCAGCGTGGTGATGGTGGATGTAGTGGTGGTGGATGTGCTTGGTGGACGGCCTGCCTGCCACCAGGACCTTGGGCGACCCGGTGTAAGCACCAAAGAAGGGTCCGGAGTGTCCGGGGGACACCGCGGCGGCCGTCCGGTCCGGCGACCGTGAGCGTGGCGAGTGGCGGACGACGCCCGGCGACTGGCAGCCGGGCGTCTTGAGGACCCGGGACAGGTGCTCGTCCAGGATGGCCTGCGGATCCTCCTCGCACTGACTCCCGGCCGGGACCAGGGGCTGGTGGAGGGACGAGCTGCTGGCCGGGTCGCTGCTCTCCTCCCTCTCCTCCTCCTGCACACATCAAACAGTTTTTTTTTTTTTAAAGTTGAGGCGACTGATGCAGGAAGTCACACGTGGAGAGAGCAGCCAGCAAAGGAATTCATGTCTCAGCTTACACTAACTTATATCTATCGTCCTCTGAAGTCAGCGAGAGCAAACGCCTGGATAACTTGATTTGAGTTTCCTTTTTGCCGCACTGTTATCTTCGCTAACAGGCTTTGGGTGCGCTTCATCTATAATGCAGAGTGTGCCTGTGCCTCACAAAGAGACTGGCACTACACATATTCAGCAAACGTGCCACTGGAGAGTAACTAAGTGCTAACTATTTGAAGGAACTTCAAGTGTGTCTAGAAACATAAGTTTGAAAGTTCCTCCAGATGAAATAGTGCGGGACACAGAGGGAAAAGGGAAGAAGTGGGTAAACCAAGACAGACTTTTAAATCCCTCGGTCTGCACCCTGTTCTTCGACATGCTAAAAGCTAGCATGAGGGCTTTTGTAGTGCGGCATAGGAGCGTCATCCTGAGCCAACTCGGATATAAGTTTGAGTTTCCGGGCTGAGCGGGAGTGTGTCGGGGGAGCCGCACCTCCTGGATCTGCTGCAGTCTCTCCTCCAGTGAACTCATGGTGTCCTGCTCCCGCTTCAGCTTCTCCAGCCGGGCGATGAGCTGGGCGGCGAAGGCCGACGGCTCCACGGGGGTCATTTCCTTGGGCAGCCGGTACGTCCTCTGCAGGAGAAGCGACACGCGGGGACAGGCTCGTTAATGCGTGTGTGTGTGTGTGTGTGGGAGTGTGACTGCTCAGTGTTTGTGATGGATGCAATATGGTGCATTAATCCGCTGCCCTTGCCCTAATCCTACCCCGTTCCAAAAAGCCTGCTACTATTCCAAAAAGGTCTAATCCACATGCCCTTGCCCCCGGGCTAACCCGAACCTCCTCCGCTGCCCGTCCCTCCCCAGATCTCCGTGTGCCCGGCGCCCTCGGCGGTGCCAGGCTGCCGGGCGGGCGGGGGGGGGGGGGAGACGGGGGTAGCGGGGACGGGGTAGCAGTTGGTCTCGCTCGGAGGGGAGGCCCCCTGCCTGCACCCTCTGTAGCCCGACCAAGCCATCAGCCCGGCTGCTTCTGAAGTCAGCACACTTCAAAGGGCCCTTGTCAAACATCAAACGCACACTAGGGGTGGAGGGACACGCGGCTTTAAATCTCCGAATAAAAGCCAGATATCGACAGAGAAGAGAGAGTGGGGAAGAAGAAGGGAGAGGGAGACAAAATTAACAGCATGAAAAAAGGGGAAGAGGATTGAGATGTGCGTTGGTGAAGTGGCAATGGTGGCAGAGAGAGAGAGAGAGAGAGAGAGAGAGAGAGAGAGAGAGAGAGAGAGAGAGAGAGAGAGGGAGAGAGGGAGGAGGGAAGGATAGAGGAGTCAAATACTGGGAAGATCTGAAGGGAAGTAGTAATTTATTTCCCGGCTGCATGCAGGGCAGCTCAGAGGTACTCTAGTCACATTATCCTCCTTTTTCTTTAACTATATGCGCCGGCTTCTCTCTCTCTCCCTTTCTTACTTTTTTGTTATTTGGCACACTGGCTTTCTTGATTTTGACTCTTTTTTTTTGTTGTTCCTCTCATCTCTTTGTAGACACGATGAAGGGAAGAAGAAGAAAGGCAAGCGGAGCTGCTGGCAAAGGAGCGCCAGCCCTGCACGGGGCCCCCGCTGCCTGGGGCTGGTGCATCATGGGAGACAGAGCCATCTCCAAATCAGGAGGGAGACATTAAAGGAGTGCAAGTGGGAAAGGAAAAGAGAGAGAGAGAGAGAGAGAGAGGGAGGGAGGGAGAGAAACTGGGAGAATAGACAACACACTGTCAAACGCATGCACAAACACACACAACTCTTCCACACACACATACCTGTGTTTGGATCTGAAGACAAAAGAATTTCAGATTTGTTTTTTCACGTCTCCTTTACCTCCTAACCCGTGTCAGACTGTGCTGACCCAGTTCCTTAAACCTTCTCACAACAACTTCAGCAGGTCCAAAAAGCCTCAGATTCAGAGAACACACACTGTCTGACCCAAATACTAATGGGAGCAGATTGAAGGGAAGTGGGACTGAAGAGCGATGCTCCTCCTTTTCAACGCGGCCAGTTCACCGAGGGCCTCGTTCACACCACGGCGCTTCAAGAGGAAACGCTTTGATTCTGTCTTTATGTTTCAGAAAAGTTTCAGGTTGACGTCGGGCCACTATTTGGTGCTGTTGTTCGTTTTCGTCATGAAACCACAGAGAAAAACACACTCCAAAGAACAATGGAGAACACAGACGTTCATATGGACAGAACTCCGAGCTGGACTGTTAATACGGTGACTGTCAAGTCTAAAACTAGGAGAATCTGGACTGGAACCAGGACCAGGACCAGGAGGATCTGGACTGGGAGTCATGACACGATATAAGGAAACCACTGATCTGATTGCCTGGATACTGAGCATCATGTGCTCCAGATGGAGCTCAAGCATTTTCAGATATGTTTCTGTGTCTCTGAGCACCGTTTTCATGTGAATGGAACCTAAAATATTAGATGGCGGCGACAAACAAAGACGACTACACAAGTTCAGGTTAAGAGTCTGCAACGGGGAAAGGAGGGTGTCAGTGTGTGTGTGTGTGTGTGTGTGTGTGTGTGTGTGTGTGCTGGGGGGGCTGGAAACAGCAGAAGATGAAGTGGTATGCAAATGCCGCCTTTCATTTACTGAGACTTTTATATGAAAACGAGCGCCGGGAATGAAATATAGTATTCTGTCACAACACCAGCTCTGGAAATAAATAAAGAAATAAAACCAAGTGGAACTTCTGGAGGGAATCGGGGCCGAGCCGTCTCAGAAAAAAAAAAAAGTTTGCATTGATGGGACGGGAAGGCGCAGAGAGGGATGAGGAGTGGACGGACTCACGGGGAAGTGGGGCAGCGTGACCTGGCCGTTGATCTTGACGCTGCGATGCATCTCGCGCTGGATCTGCTTCTTGGTGCCCAGCTTGTACGGAGGGATCCCATCTCTGCAGAACGACAACATGAACATATATTTTTTTAAAAAAAGCTTTGAAAACGACCTCATTCACAGGGTGTTGTTTTGATTCGCAGTGATTCATCGTGCAGGTCACATTAGCACCATTAGCTTGTTTTTGTTAAGTAAAAAAAAAAAAAAGCCCCGAGGAGAGAGTTGATCACTGAAGTGACCGACACCCAGTAATCACCCACTGGGCACATTACTGCTAAATCAAAAGGCCAGAGAGCCCTTGAAGCCGAGGCAACAACAAAAAAAACGCATAACAAAACATGGCGGGACAATGGCGGGGGTATGCTAAACATCTCGCTGCAGGCTTCAAAGGAAAACCCCGCCGCCGAGATGACATCCGTCTGCGTCAACTCCGACAGCGGTGCTTTAACACGGGCAGGAATTAAAGTTGGAGAGTACTTCAGACTGCGGCGTGCTAGCAAACGCTGCTAAAGTGCTGCTGTCTTTGTAGCTCTGACATATTAATATGAAACCCGAGATAAAGCTCTGAATGCTCGTAGTCTCCGGACAATTAGGCATTTATTCTGGGAATCTCATTCTCCATTTTCATTCTGTCTGCTAGCTTTTCCAGTCAGTTGCCACTTAAGCTGGGCCAATTATCTTGGCCGTTTTGGCTGCTCAGAAGTGTCTGACCTAGCCCAAACGCTACTTTTTCTGCTGCCTCTTTGAAATCTCACACTCATGCACATATGCACCCGCTGCCATCTTCGTTTGGCAAGCGCTCCGCTGCGAGCCTCTGATCTCAGCAACATCAAAAGGCTGGTTTGTAAGATAAGGTAATGTTTGAAGTTGGTGCAGCAGCATTCCCCAGCGTCCAAGTAAATCCATAAATAAGATATAAGCAAAAAGAGAAAAAAATCCCCCCCACCCTTTTTCTTCCTCTGCCCCCCCTTCCCAAATCCTTCTCTTCTTGTTCTTTATCTGGGAAATGAGATTCAAATTTGCAGTGTGTCTTTTAACCACTATGAAAGGACGCACTAATCAAATTGTTCCCTCGTATGAGAGCTCAGGACAAGGACGGGAGCGATCTGTGCGGAAGACCTTGGTGAGAGCGGCTCACAGAGGATGACTTTGGCACACAATTAGCTCGCTCCTCCACTGTAACCATCTGACAAAGTTCTGCAAGTCACATTTCAGAGTGACATTGTCGAGAAGGATCACACAAAGGAGGCAGGCTGCGGAGGATCACCTGCAAACTCCAGCAGCCACAATCAATTCATGGCAAACTGCACCCCTGGGACTACAAGCCATCATCCCTCAAGGCGCAGGAAGAAACACAGGAAACTCTTCAAAAGGGAGACTCAACGGCCCAGAGGAGCTCCCGCGTTAACAAGAACCCCAAACTTAGCCGTGAAGCGCCGTTCCCAAACAAAAGCTCCCCGACTTCCCCCTCGCTAACTATGTTTTTATCGGCCGGCGGCTCCGTCCCCGCCCGGCGGGGCCGTGTGACGGCCGGGCGCTTTGTCCGGGTCGGCGGAGGGAAAACAGCCCGGACTCTTTCATGGCTGCATGGGCCCTCACTTTATGGGGATCTCCTATTCAGTTGTGCAAGTCATTTTCAAAGCAGCCAGCCACCCTCTTATCCCGCTAAGCTCCCCTCACCTAACAATAGGCTGAAAGCGATTCAGTTAAGCCCTTTATACTCCGTGCACTTTATTTTCTCACTCCCTTGCACTTGGAGCCTCGGCACTCCCGCGATTGGCCCGGCGGGGCGAAGGGGACGCCGCGGAGGGGCGGGCGGGTGTGCGCAGGGTGTCCCGGCTCGGCCAGAGGGAGTTCCTTATGTCTTGTCCCAAAGTCTAGAAATGAGTAACCCCTGTGAAAGCCTTGCAGACACATGATCTCAGCACGCCGCAGAGGCCAGTGGCAGGAAACCGACCCACCATGTGAGTAAGCCTTCTTTCATTTGGTGCCAACATTTTTCAATGAGTTTGTCTTGAGGCCCGAATGGCCACTTCCCTCCCTCCCCCTCTCCTGCAGCTCTTCAAAGGGAAACAGCGATTAGATAATATGAAAAAAACAAGTCTGTTGTGGCAGAAGGGTGGGTGGGATGGATACATATCAACTTTGAGGAAAATGAGGCAACGCCCCCACCCACATCAAGACGGTCTCATTCTTTCTGCCTTCACTCCAGCCTGTAACCCATCAGAATAAACTTCAAAAGGTCTTCAGACATAATGACTTTCCCAGAGTTATCTCCCCGGAGGCCGCCGCAACAACTGCACATTAATAGAATTACCTGGAGTCAATCATAGAGGATAATTAAAATACATTACAGACCATTATTTCTCAACAGAGCGTTCCCAGAGCCCCGGGAAAAGCTGAGTGTTCAACTACAAGGCCAGAGAGTTTTCCCCTCACACCCCGAGACGTTTTCCTGGAAAGGCGCTGCCTGAAATCTGCTCCAGGTACGGCGAGATACAGTGGAAATAATGCAATCAACAGAGCGACTGGCAGCGGCGGCTGAGTGGAAATGAGGCTCCGGGACGGACGGACGGACGGACGGACGGACGGGCGGACTTACACGCTGCTGTCCGTCATGGACATGGAGTCGTCGGTGGTGGCATCGCTGGAGATCTCGCTGTCGTTGGCACTGGTGGCGGGGGCGAAGATGTAGCCGGAGTTGACGAAGTAGGGGCTGGCCGAGTCTCCCCGGCGGTGGGATCTGCAACGGCAAACACAAGCGCCTGGGTTTAATGACATGTGCTGCAAGCTGGGAAAAGTGACACGCGTTCATCTAAAACAGTGGGTGTCAAACATAAGGCCTGTGGCCCACAAGAGGCTCCAATCCGGCCGAACCACCAAAAAATTGAAGAAAATCTAGTTTGACTTAACAGTAGTGGACACAAAACAACACTGAGACGGCAGCTGAGAGGTCAGTGATCAAAGCTATCAAAGCTAGCTAACTAGCATTAGCCTCAAAGCCATGCTGTCAAAGGGGAGTTTAGAAAAAACACCCACAATGCAACAGCGAGAGGAGAAGCTTAGAGGACATTTCACGCTATTTTGCACCAGAAGGTTTCATTTAAAATACTTTTATTTTGAGAAAGGAGTCATTTTCTGTAGTAATTGTTTGTTTTTTGTGAAAATATCGGCATTTTGATCACATTTCTTCTGCGCCACAACAAAGAAAAACTTTAAAGTTTAGATCTAAAGGTTATTCTGGCGATATTTCACCGGTCCGGCCCACTCGGGATGAGGAACTGAAAGGTGTTTGACACCCCTGATCTGAAGGGACGACTGCAGTGTGTTTTCCTCATGCAGACTGTTTCACTGTCACGACCCTCTGAAGCACCGCAGGTCACACATTCACCGCTGGAGTGGCCTAAAGTGAGCAGACGTGCAGAATATCACTCCTTTTTCACTCTTCTACCACCTTCGCTGGGGTCTGTCTGATCGTCTTTCCTCACGGTGTTTTCTCCTCCGTGTTCTTCCACTTTTATCTCCCCTCCCTGCGATCATCCAGTCTGAGCCCCCCCCCCACTCCGCCCCTCCCTTTCCGACTCTCTCAGTCTTTCTACTCTCTCCTGCTGTGTTGCATTCCTGTTCCAGTAGTGGAGGGGGTGGACGAGGAAGAGGGAGAGGAAGGGGGAACTTGAGCTTTAAAGAGAGAGAGTGAGAAGGAGAGAGGAAAGGGGGAAGGAGGGCCCCTTTCTTTATGAGAATGCCTTCTGCCGGGAGTGCTGAGGAGAACCCCAGCATGACTAAAGCCGTAGGCCCCAAGCACAAACCTGACCTTTGGAAGGTCCACGCAAAGAGTCAGGTATTTAGCACAGCTGGGCTCTCTGCACAGCCCCCTCTCTCTCTCTCCATCTCTTTTCTTTCTTTCATGATCCCCCCTTCCTGTCTTCCCCCTTCCCCTCCTCTTGTCTCTCCCTGTCTCCCACCAAAGCATGCTTCGTCTCTGTCAGACAGATTTCTCCTTCAAAAAAGAAAAAGAAAAAAAAGAGAGAGATAAAAGTGCTGGACAGAAAAGAAAGAGGAAGGAAAAGAGTGACGCTCGCGATGTGTGAGAAAGCAGGATCAGTGGATGAAGCCAGGATATTTTGTTGTTGTGTTTTGTTTTTTTTTTTAATCACTTTGGAGTCGAGTGTTGGAAGTTTCTCAGGGAGAGGAGGAAAAAAAAAGGATCTGTGCTGTGGCAAAATTAGTTCCACATGTTTGAGATGGAAATTGGTTGACCTAAAGAGACGGTGCGGGGTTAGAGGGGGGCTCCGTCCCTCCCGCCGCTCCTCTCTCTGTGAAAAACAAGAATGCAGCGGATCGCACCGGGACAGCAGGATGTGCCCACATGTCAACAAACCCGCTGCTTATTGGTTCCCAGCTCAACATGGCCACTTCCAACCGGACTCTGATCTTATCTGACATCTGCTCACATGAAGGATCCAACCCCCATCAGTGCTGAGGTGCTCCGATCACTCTATCAACGAGTCTGAAACACTGTCATGAAAGAAAGGACAGACACATGGAGACTGTCTGGATCTCTGCGCTCATTAACTGTTTGAGCAACTTGACAGGAAAAGTAAAGATTATCTAGAAATCACACTTTTCCTAGAAGCACAGCGCTCAAGACGTTGTCAGCCCTGTGAGTAATAATTGCATCCAGATGTGAGGACAAAAGTAGTTTGAGGAAAAAAAAAAGAAAAGAAAAAGTTTTAAGCAGCCTTTGATGAAGGCTCATGCATAAAATCCAGTTTCTGAAAATGTTCCTGGCTTGAAAAGATTTCAGCTGTTGGACAATGTGTGGGACGAGCTCTTAAGATAAAAAGCCCAAATGCTTTCCACAAACACTCCTGCTTTCATCTCTGACCAAGAGAACAATATCTCCGCTTGGCATAAGACTCCCTGCACAACTTCTTTCAACTCAGCGCCGCGCCAGCGTTCCTCCAGATTAGGGAGATTTTGAGACGGCGTGCAGGACCTGTGTGTGGCGCGGTGAGAACACACCGCATTGTTTAATGTAACGGCGGCGAGGATCGGCGTCTCAATCCGCTGCTGAACCGGAGGAAGGGTTTCAAAGCACAGGAAGCTGCAGCGAGCCGGCAGAGGGCTGCCTGCAAGACACCATTTACTTAAAAGGAAGGCTCAGATGCATTGATGTTTTGTACGCACCCCGCCCCTCCAGCCCCTCCACTAACTGCAAGGCAGGAGGGCACGAGCGCACAGGCACGCTCCTCCGAGACCCTTTGATCAGGTACCTTTACCCCTCTCCCTGAAATAACTGCCTTGTATCTAACGCTGCCGAGCTCCATAAGTGACGGCGAGTCTGGAAATCAACAGGGCGACCCGGGATGCTCACCTGCAGCTGCTCTCCAGCACCTCGGCCGCCGTCCGGATGGCGGCCGTGGCCCTCAGGTTCTTGGCGGACAGTCCGACCACGGAGCCCAGCGCCTTGGCCTTCAGGTCACCGCAGCTCCACTCCTCCTCCTCCATGAGGGGAGGAAGGTACCCGCACATGAGCTTCAGGCTGCTCAGGGCGCCGTGGTTCATGTACGCCGCGTTCTCGCAGCCGGTGCGCACGAACTCGAGGTATATGTCAGAGGTCAGGAACATCTGGTAGGCGTTCTCCTCCATGTGCGACTGGATCTCCGTCTGCGCCTGGTCGAACATGGCAGAGTCGATCTGTTGCTTCTTGATGCTATCCCTTATGAAGGTCTTGGTGGCCGGTTTCAGCTGCTTGGCGACGATGCTGTTGTTCTCGATGTACCGCTTGAAGATGACTTTGGCGACTCGCAGCGTTTTGGTATCCTTTAAGTCCATCTGCCTGAAGCCGCTGCAGGCGAACCAGAAGTCCAGCGTGTCCACGCAGTTCTCCCGCTCCAGGAACGTCTTGAAGAGGTGAGCCCCGTCCTGGTCGCCCAGGAGGAAATGCAGAGACTTGGTCCACCGGACCAGAGGCGAGTCCGGCGACGCGCTGCCCTCCGGCTCCCCGAGTCCGTCCTCGTTCCTCCGCGGCGTGCAGCCCGGAGGCGCGCCGCCGTCCTTCGCCCTGCTCTGCGCTCTCATTTTGGCAGCTCGGCCCGGGTTGTAGCATGACGCCTCTCCCTCCTCCCCCGGTACCGGAGGACGGGGAGCATCTTCTCGGAAGCTGCTGCTGCTGCTGTGCTCCGTCAGCGCCCTGCTCATGGCTCCAGCTCCGGCTGCGGCTCCGGCTCCGGCTCACACTGCCGCCGCGCCTCCACTGAGCTCCAGCCTAATCCTCCTCACTCTCTAAAAGCAGCGGGGGAGCTTCTCAGCTCCTCTTCACTCTGAAACACAAAGTATTGATCTAATCAAAGCCAGATCCTGCTGAACTTCAAAGAAAGACATCAAGTAAACAGTCCCTTTCAAACAGCCTCGCCGGGTTCACAGAGAAAGGAAATATGAAAGGCTCATTCCGTTTCATTTATCTATTTATAATCTAAATGAGAGATCAACTGCAGCCTACATTCTCAACGTGCATTGATCTGCCACATCAAAAACATTTTTTACAAGAATAATCAGCCACACTCTTCACCAAACCGGATTCTCACAACTGTGGCTTACACGTGTTTTCCTAACGAGTCCATGTCACAGGCTTCAACTCCAATTAATTCCCCAATCTGTTTCGGACGACCGTACCCTTCCCCTGTCTGCCTCTCTCTCTCTCTCTCTCTCTCTCACACACACACACACTCTCACACTCACAGACACAATCCCAGAAATGCAGAAAGCAGCTGCGTGTGATGTGCACCACAATGACCTGAAACGTTAACGCACGCGGGGTAAAAAGCCCCGCGGGAGAAGCCAGCCGCTCATGCGTAAATGCGAGCGATCAATCGCCTTAATGTCTGCCCCGGAAGGTTATTACGAGTCGCAGCCCCGCAACGTGTCTCAACTGTCAACGCGGAGGCAGACTTGGCGTTTCGCAGTCAAACATCACCCCCGCGCCCGAGCCGCGCCGCGCGGAGCGGAGCGGCGGCGCCAAACCGCGGGGTGACGGCGCGCACGAGCCGCCGCTGAAAAAACTAGCAAAAAGCAACAAAAAGCACCGGTGATTCTTCCATAAAGGCTCGACTAACAACCCTCCCCGTCTCACCTCTCCACCGCATGCAAGATATCCAGCGACCAGACCGCCACAGGCTGAACAAATGCGCGTGAATCAACGTACCATCGCAGAGGAGATCCAAACACGAGCGGAACGCCGGAAAAAAGTTGCGAAAATTACTCCATTTTCAGGCGAGGTGTTTACGATCCAAAACTCTCCGAAGAGTAATCCAACACAGAAGAAAAAAGGCAGCTGGGTCGTTCTACGAGCAGCCCGCTCCGTGCCACATGTGGAGTGTCTGTGCAAAACACGCGCTGTAGTTTGATGTACCCTGTCCCATCCAGGCTCTGACCTCAGAGGAGGCAGGCGCAGTCCCTATGTAGATCACCGGGGGTGTCAGAGGAAGGAGGGAGGGGGGCACAGCCCACTTTTTTCCCAGCCAGAAGACGCACCACCCCACAAATACTCCTCTTTTTTTTTTTAATCTGGGCTACACATTCATACATTCACCAGCGCGCCGCGCGCACACATAAGCTTCTTATCTATCTCACCGTATTTCTCGCCCACAAACAAGAAACACAGCCCGCATTTCTCAACTTCAAAGCTGAGCGGCAGCACATCAAAGCGGCCGAGAGAGGGGGCCTGTGGACCAGCTTCCAACGCGCAGCGTCCGTGCACCGGGTACCGGGCGCGGGGCACCGGGAACCGGCTGCAGAGCGTGACCCGACGTGTGCGTAAAGAGCCCCCGACAACACCAGGCAGCGCGCACCGCTGTCCTGCCTGCCCCCACCCCCCCCCACCCCACACACACACACACACACACACACACACACACACACACACACACACACACACACACACCACACACACACACCTCCTCAGGTTCTGTTTGCACAGAAATCCTTCGGGCTGTTCCTTCAACGAAAGGGTTAACGGCGCACTTCAAAGTAAAGACACCGCCAGCCAGGTCCCGACACACACACACACACACACACACACACACACACACACACACACACACACACACACACACACACACACACACCTCTTCGCGAAATAAAGCAGAATTAACTGGGTCAGAATACAAATGAATCTGCTTTAAACGTTTCCTCCTCCCGCCGTGCGTAAATGGCACACTCGAGCGTTTCGCCGCTGAACAAAGTTGACGGGGTTTAGCTCCGTGCCAGGACCTTATCAAAGAGAAGAGATCTGGAGCCGACTCCCCGAGGCGCGCGCGTCAGAAGTCAGTGATCCGCCGCGCCAATGGCGTCCTCTCACCGTCCGCCTGCCGCACACCGAGCCCCGACCGGAGCGCAAAGCAAACACGGCGCATACTTCAGTCTCCTGCGGCTCCGTCAAGTGACAGGAGCGACTCCAGCGCGGAGTACAGCTGAAACCTGATTCACCACACTGCCTCACACCAACAGCAGAAGTTAGGAGGGACACAGTGGCGGAGCCACACTTCTAAACAAGGGGTGGCGAAGCCTCTCCAACAGGTCCAGACCCCAGGGGGAGCAGATCTGCTGTGATCTGGTACAGCTGGTAATCTGGCTGTCAGGTTCAGGTTCAGTTATAACTACGGTGCTGGGAAACACTGAAAACACAACTTTTTGGAAACTTCTCCCCAGGTGGAAGTTTTTGAAAACACCCAGGCTCCATCACCATGGTCCCAGTTCAGATGGTCCTGGTTCCGGTCCAGATTCTCCTGGACTTGGTGGTTTTAGAGTTGACAGGCACAATAATAACAGTCCAGCTGTTCTGTCCACATGGATGTGTGTGTGTTCTCCACTGTTAATGTTTACAGCAACCAGCAGCACCAACCGGTGGACCAACATGAAAACTCCACCATTTCCAGCATTTCTGCCATGTAAACATGAAACTTCTCTGAAACACCAAAATTCTTTATCAGTTGAAACGTTGTCATGTAAATGGGGCTTTTGAAACTGCCATAACCAACATGCTCCTGTCTGTTCACCCTGCAGAACACACAAACATGCAAACACACCCACAGTAAACTCAATCATGTAAGAGTGCTTATAGATCTATAATTTAGATCTTCACACTAACAAACACACAACATGGAGATACGCTGAGTGTTTATTACTGTGTATTTTGAGCTGTATATGAACATGGAATGAGTCTGCCCACATGAATCCACCACACAGCCCTGGAGTGTTTATTCTGGGCCTGTAGAGGAGCTCTAACTCCGTCACAGAAACACAGAAAATCACTAAAAACACAGAAGAAGAGAGAAGTGTACATATGAACCCAAAACACTGATGCAGGAGCATGTGACACAAGAAGTTCTCCTCCTCAGCTTCTGCCTGTAGGTTAGTGTTTCCATGATTTCACCTGGAACATTGAAGAAACTAAGAGAAAATTGTGACCTCTTTATAAATTAGCAGTGAAAAAGAACTCAAAACTGAAGTGGAAACAGTTAAAATCCCATCTTGTTAAACTTTACTGAATTCTACTTTTGGGCTGACAAAAGTACCGGATCCAAACATTCGCTTCAGTCTGCCATCATAAAGTACCGTTACTCAATCGTTAATCAGTTGATCAAAGCAACACGAACAGTTTTCTGTGTGAAAAGATGGGGATGTAAAGCAGAATGAGATGAAAAGGCTTAGGGTTCGAATCGTGGGTGTATCGCTGACAAATTATGGTTTTAAGAGCAGCAGAGTTGATTACATGGTGTAAACTGTACTTAAGTATGAGTCGACATGAATACTTTCAAAAATACTCATAAAAGTAAAAGTACCCTCTAAATACTGCTTAATGACAGCGTCTTATTTGTAATTTGATTCCCCCCCCCCCCCCCCCAGAAAGACCAGTTCTCTGAACACTTGTGATTAAAACCAACTTCAAATGAGGTTCACAGTCATTCAGACAAGATTCTTTAGGTTGCGGTTGGGTTTTGACAATCCTACAGAGAGTAACTGTCAAATCATTTACATATTAGTCACAGGATTTTGGCCACAGAGACGTCAGCCTAACAGACTCGGCGGTTCCACGTGGAGGGAAAATGGCACAGCATGACGTTTTGATTGAAATTGGACACAGAGCAAAGGCAGGAGCTGTTCTCCGCTCTTTGAATTCACATGACTTCTCTAATGTCATTGTGACAGACTCTTAAAGAGCGGGTGAGACAGTGATCCAATCCCATGCTACTTCAGAGGCTATATTGTCCCTTTGATGTTGGAAATCAACTTTAAAGGAGAATTTAATTATATAAGTCGACGGATTCTGATTCTCTAAACTCTCACGGCGGAACGGGGCGAGCGGACGGATGGAGCCGGGTTCTCGGAGATTCTCCAGGTCCCCGAGCGGCCGTGGCGCGCTGTGTGGCGGCTCCCATGCGGCTTTCCAGCTGTGTCAGCGTCTTTGTCCACATGTTTCAGGGTGGCAGTGTCATCCAGCGTGGCACCGTCCTCTGCTCAGTATTATTTTCGATTACATGCTAAAAACGGTCCGGTCCCGTCCTGCAGCCGCGCCGGATCAAACTTTCCAATGCATACATTTACAGTCAGCAAATTGCAGACTTTCTCACAAACGCACAACGGCCTTTTTAGGGTTCTTTGTCCGGCAGAGGAGTCGGGCTGATTGCGCAGACGTCCGGCTGACCACAGCTTCAATGCCGTGCGGTTTTGAAGACATTTTAAATGTACGGTCCTATCAGGAAGGCGCGCGGTCTCCCCCTCTGGACGCCTGCGTGGAGCAGCGCGAACACCCAGAGGTCATTTATAGCTGCCGTTTATACCGGAGGGCAAAGCAAAACAAACATTTCTACCACAGATCCAAGCGATCCGGCACCCAAAACACACAGAGAAACCCCAGCGCTGTCCGCCAGGCAGCGGCGGCCGTCTGCAGCGCCGGCGCTCATCTGATCAGCCCGGCTCCAGTCGAAACCCCCGCCGCCTTATCAGAGCTTTGAATGGAGCGTCCAGATATGGAGGGGCTATAAAATGTAATTTTTGAACTGCAGGACAATCTTAAAAGTGGGATATTTCACATTTGGGGATAAGATGATATCTTTACTCAAATTAAATTAGGCCTCACGACGGGGAGAGGGAGAGGGAGAGAGAGAGAGAGAGAGAGAGAGAGAGGAGAGAGGAGAGAGAGAGAGAGAGAGAGAGAGAGAGAGAGAGACGGTTTAATTTTCTGCTGACAGGCAGGAAGCTCTGCTCAGGCTGCTTTTAATGACATGTAAAGTTCAGGCTATTCAGGATGTTTGTTTTTCTGCTGTGATCACCAGAGATGCAGCTGAAATTCCAGCTGCTGCCGTTCTGAATTGATTTGGGAAACGTCCGGAGCGGCCGGACCCGTGAGACCACACCTGTTGACCCTTCAGTGTGCGCTCTTGTGTTCGGCCCTGACAAAGGGAGAGCGAGGGCGCCATAAAGTAGCCACAAGAAGCCCCTTTTTGATGTTGACCCTGCCCTGACCCCTTTGTTGGGGCCCTAACCATTTCACAGCAAGATGCCAATGCTTTAAAAGCACAATACAGGATGAGAGCGCCGCCGCTGACTCGCCGCCCAGCCCCAATAAAACGGGGTGACCCGGAGGCTAATTGAGAGCTCGTGGTTTGGAGGGAATTAAAGACATCTGGTGCGTCGCCGCCGTTTGGAGATGAGGCTCATCTGTAATGAGAAACGTGCATCTCACCGCCGCCGCTGCAGGTGTCTCCAGGACGCGAGGAGACAGACGCAGGATGGGTTTCCTCAACGGCGTCTCAGGTTGAAATACTTCAGTTTGTGTTTTGGTTTCAGAAAAGTTTTATGTTTACACAGAAACACTCTGAAGTGATGTAGTTTTCATGTTCAGCCACTAGTTGGTGCTGCTGTTTGTTTGTGTAATGAAACCACACACACACACACACACACACACACACACACACTGCTTTCCGTTCTCAAAAAATGTCATTTTCATCTTTCTCATTCGGCATCGTCGTGTAAATGGACACACAAAACGCAACGGAAGTTTGGAGGAATAGGTGTGTTTGAAAGAACAGCTTGTTAGTAAAAAAGAAGAAAGAAGAAAGAGAAAGTTGATCTTCTGTCTTTGTGTTCTCCCTGGCAGTGTTAGTACTGTACTGCAGCAGTCTTTGATGGTGGATCATTAGTTGCATCAGTCAAACAGTGGGCCTGCATTCTCCCTTTTTTGTCGCCTCTGGATTTGCATCACATCACAGCCCACAGTATATGTTCCCACAATGTGAACAATCGCAGCCGTGCAGCCGCTTTTTAACGCTCAAATCCTGCACTTGCACTGAAAAAAAAAAAAAAAAAAAAAAAAACCAGGAGGAGAGGGTGGATAATTGCAAATAACCCAATATTTGGGAGTTCAAAGGCTGTGGTGGGCTCGAGTGATAATTCTGGCTGAAGCATCACCATAAACACTAATAAAATTAAGTGCGTCGGAGGGAGGAGGGGGCGTGGCCTGGCGTCCCTTTGAACAGACCCTGTGATCAGTTCCCCCTCTCAATTAGCGTGTTGTCCACTTCTCCTTTCAGCTGGGAGGGAGGGGGCGAGCCCTCCCCACCCCCCCCAAGCTTCCCTTTGAAGTGATTATCCCTTTATCTCAAGCCTGAGCGAGGAATATCTTGGGGGACAATGGCAAATTAAAGCCCATATGGAGAGAAGCGTGAATGTCTGTTTGTAGGCTCGGCTAGAAAAGAAGAAAAAAAAAAAAGAAAAGAAAAAGGAGCAATAGAGAAATAAATAGTGTGAGATGAAAAAAAGAGGAGGAAAATAGCATCATTCTGTTTGCACGAGCCGAGGGGCGAGCGGTGCATGTCAACACTCATCCAAAAAGTAATTTGGGGCTCACGGCTGAGCTGACACTTGTAGCAAAGTGACTTAAGAAAAGAAGTGGGGGGTGGGGGGGGGGGGAGATGGGGTCCGCCATGACAGATGGAGGGAGGGATGGATAGATAGAGGGATGAGCATGGAGGAGGGAGAGGAGTGCAGTTGTCAGCAGAATCAGATGGCGGTCAGGCAGACAGGCTTGAAGAAGATACAATTAAAGTGTGGAGTTAAGACGGGCTTTGAAGTCGGACATGGTGCATAACACCCTTAAAGTTTGAGCAGCCAGCCATTCATCTGCCTGTTATGGCTTGTTAAGACCATTCCTCTTAAAAGACCCAATTTGAGAAAATAAACTTTAATTTCAACTTTGGGGAAAGTCTAAATAAATCACAGCGTGCCGATGACCAGGTCTGGTTTCCAACGAGGTGAGAGAAAGAGATTACTGAACACAACTGAGAGGTAATCTTTGGAAACTTTATTGGGGGATTTGCTACAGAAGCTGTGGGGGTGCGTGCGAGCACTGAGGATGAATAATTACTTTCTCCACCCGCTCTCTCTCTCTTTTTTCTTACAATCCTGTTTTTCGGTGGCTTAAAAGTTTAATAATGTATAGAAACAATGCCTGTGATGCTTGGCCTAATCCGTTTTGGCTCAGCAAACCTTTGTGGTAACCAAAACTCCATCTGATGTGAGCAAATGTTTGCCAAGCCGGGCTGTAAGTGACGGACAGAGCGCCTATTTGTCTGCGCTTCGCTCTTTTATTGGTAGAAAGCCCTACAAAATCCTCAGTCTGCAGGCCACTGTGCGTAATAGCATGAATCTGCAGATCACTTTATTTTACAAATGAGTTTATTGGGAGTGTAATGATGCTAATCGTATGTGCGCTGACCTACGTCAATTACTGCAACAAATCCCACTGAAACAGTTTCCTCGGCAGTAATTATGTTTGTCATTTCGCACGCTCGACAAAATGATTGATTCTCCCAGCGATCCAGAGAGCGGGAGGAACGGCTGGAGCGCCGGCTGGAGCGCCGGCTTTGAGCGCGGCTCGCCGTTCTTAATGAGCATCAGACCAATGACGCTGAAAAATGTGTGATATGAAGGAGTGGTCAGGCCGATTAGAGGCTGAACTGGATCGATGCTCAGAGCAGCCGGGCAGCGGATCCAAGCACTGACAAGACAAATCAATCCGCCTCTATAGCTCCAATGATCCAGCGCCGTTCAGTTAGATCCAGTGTTTCTGATCGGGGGGGCTGCCACCACAGAACCAAACCGTGGCTGAAGGACGGACTGTAAGGCTCCTGTTCAGCCTCATCGGGTTATAATCTGGTCTGCTGCACGACTTGGATTTCATAAATCTGGAAGTTTGACAGCGTGAGTGAAGACTTGACGACATACGGGAGAATAAAACCCTCATCCTGCCGAAGCTGACGGGACCGACTCGCTGCTCCAGGAGCTTAATCTGCACCTGAAAGTTCAAAATGAAAACAGACAAACACTGCGATCCAACATTTTCTCTTTAGAATCCCATCAGCTTTGCTTAGTGGCGCAGCGTCATGTTCACCATGTTCTCCTCGCTGTCAGCAGCTGGAGGTCATAGGTCATTTGTGATACTGTCATAAAGTAACCTCAGGCTGTCTATGGTCAGACAGAGAGTTCATACCTCCCTGAAACAAGACGATCTGTCTGCACTAGGATTGAAAAAATAAATAAAAGACTGCATGAAGCTAAACGGAGAAGCCAGAACGTGGTCCTGGTTGGGAAGTGTTTCCAAACCATTCTGCAGCAGCTGGCTCCACAACAGAGGAGTCTCTGACCGAGATCCCAGAACCAACCAATGAAGCACAAGGTAGAGAAGAAAACAAAAGACGACCACAGGAAGATTGGAAGAGTTTAACTTCCTCATCAAGTCAATCTGCTCCTGATCTTCAGAAAATATTCACGGTTGACTTTAAATTCACAGTTTTTACTTTAAATGAATAATAAAACAGTTTTGCGTCTTCACTGAAAAGGTTTGTGGTGTGAAAACGTGGTCCTCAGTCAGGCCTCATCTCCATCCTCCTCCTCTCCCTCCATCTCTCTCCTCTGAAGCCTTCCTCCTCTCCCCCTGCCTGGCAGCTCCGTCTCCTACATGTAAAACATCAAACATTAATTACAGCGTCATGCCAGAATGCAAATTTGTGTAAAGGAGCTCGACGCCCATTCTGCAACTCAACCTGCACGCTTCCCGTCTTTTTACATGAAGGCAACAGTACTTTCTGCCTGCCGTCTGTAGCTTCACTTGGCAAAAATCAACTTTGTTGAGCATCGTTCAAAAGGCAGTCTTGTTGTTTTTGAGTGTTTAGCAATGTTCTTTGTGATAAAAAAAACAACAAATCAGAAAATATGTTTGAGCCTAAGAGACGAGGATTTGAGAAACACAAGTCTCTGATTATTGTTGATTCAGATGCAAATTACCACAATGAAACAACAACAAACAAAGAGGCCTGTCATGGAAATCCATCACCATCAGAGCTGTCAAACGGATATTTCTGGCAGATGAGCTGATTACCTGCCAGTCATTTTGTGAGGCTGTTTCATGTCTATTTGCATGCATTACGCTTACGCTCCTGGAGAGGTTGTGTGTGTGCTGGCGTGTTTTTAAAAAGGCACATCAGAGTGTGAAGCGTGTGTTACTCATGTGCACTCTGTACAGTAAACCCAGCAGCTCAAACGGCGAATTCATAATCAAGGAGCACAACAGCAGCCACAGCGAGGCAGTTCGCTCATACTTATGCAGCTCTTGGTGGTTTGGGGTGAGTCATGCCTCACAACCACCTCACGTTACAGCGAAACAAAGTCAAGAAGCCGAAAACAACATCCTCTGGAGCATGGAATCATTTTTAGTAAGAGTCCATTATGACTCAAAGGAAAACACTTTCCCACTGAAAGACGGTTTCTGATGAACGTCCTGCGTCCTGTGTCGTCCCGATGCTCTCGGCTTTACTCTGGTTACTGGAGCTGCCAGCCATGATGCATGTCCAAAAACTAGGGATTATGAGGATTACTGTTCGGAGCCAAGAAATGGTTAAATCTTGGCAAATTTCGGGATTTGAAATTCTGTGCATGTGTGCAGACAACATTCATAAGAACAGCAGCATCAACGGTGACGAACATTTCTGCTTCTGTTTGTTTTAATCAGATGTTTCATTGGTTGATGGTCCATGTATCGAGCCGATCAGCTCAGCCGGTGGTTTGTCTCTGAGTTACCGAGCGCGGTGTCAGATGCCACCAATGGAGATCCACCATCTACAACCGACTACACACAGACGGAGCGAAAGCGGTTTGAAAAAGTTGCATTTTCAGTGGTTTCGATCACCGACTTGATCAAGTAAATGAAACTACAAAGCACCAGAAAAGGTTTCCATTTCCACTTGAAAACATTGTATTTAATAACAGTAATTAGTTACTATTAAAAAGCAAGATATTACATCGGTCACTTTCTACAGCAGTGACCATGCACACTAACTAAAAACATCTTTAAACCCTCAGATGTGAATGTATTGTTTGCGCTCTTGATGTTTTCTCCAGCTGAAGAGTTAAAGCCTCCCACCGAGAGTAAAGGAAGTCCCGGACGGAGCGGCGGAGCACCAACGGTCCAGGACCTCGGCTCTGGCCAGCTGCATATTGTTAGTTTATTCCTGAGAGAGTTTATAAATCTATAACTAAAACCCAGATAAAAGTGCTTTGACCCGATTGTGGGATGTTTCCCAGTGTCATGCGGCTACGCAGCAGGTGTGCAGAGGGAGGGTGAGTTTCAAAAACACACCGCGCAGCAGATCGGCAAAGAGGAACATCAACAAAGCTCTGCTGCTCTGCACCTCGCTGACTGCTCTGACAAGCCATAGGGAAAACATTCCCACAGAGAGAGACGAAAAGATGGAGAGCAGGAGGAGGGAGATGAGAAGAGCAGGCACAGAAAGAGGAGAGGGGAGACGAGGGTCAAAGGAGTGAGACGGAGACAAAGAAAGATGAGAAGAACCAGAGGAGATGTGAAAAGTCGGCTTCTTTTTCCGTGTACGGAACGTTGTTTATCTGCTTTAACTACACTGAACCAGGGATCAGAATCTGAATGTCACGCTAGAAAACAACACAAGCTCGATCCGATTGAGAGGAGGAGAACAGCCGACACAGATACAGAAAAATGAAGGGAAACCTGTACAGCCCATTGTTCTCGCCTCAGCGTTACATTTAGGAAGCTCACGACGTTCACCTTTCGCAGAGGCAAATCCGAGGCTTTTCCTTCACTGTTTGGGACTTTGGGCACTTTACACCTCCGGGTTTGATACAACTGTGTTTGTACATTTCAGTTCCACAGCAGAACGCACAATTTGATACCAAAAAAATCACAAATTCTTCTTGAAGATCTTCAAAGGGGGAACTTACTATGCTACTGTCTTTCAGATTACATTACAGATGATTGTTAAATGGACTCTAAAGGTTCACTAAACCTGCACTGAAGGATAAAAGCAGACGTGTGTAACCTTGGTGTAAAGACATGTGGACACGTTTGTAATGCAGGTGAGGAACGGTACAAATGTTATGAACTCACAGGGAGCAGGAGCCGACGGCACTGAACAGAACAATTCAAGGAGCTGTTTCAGTTATGACTAGCCTGGGTGAACCGACTGACGGAGCAACAGACCAACTGACTGACCGAACAGCCAACCAACAGAGCAAACAACCAATCATAAGACCAAATGACGGACCGAATGACAAACCAACAGAGTGTATGACTGACAGGCTGACTCAAAGATTGACTGACTGACCAATCAACAGACCGAACGACCAAACAACCAGCAAACCAGTCAACCATTGTATGACAGACCAACTGACAGAAGAACCAGGCAACTAACAAGCCAACCAACTGAATGAGCAGTCAACCAACCAACCAACCAACCAACCAACCAACCAACCGACCAACCAACCGACCAACCAACCGACCAACCAACCAACCGACCACCCAACAACCAACCAACCAACCAACCAACCAACAAACCACCCAACCAATCAACCAACCAACCAGCTTTGGTGGATCAGGATCATAGTCCTCACTCCTCCTGTTCTTCCACCTCACCCTCTTTTTCCTCCTACACCTCATCCATGTCCTCTTCCTCCTCTTCCTCCTTCTCCTCTTCCTCCCCCTTTCACTCCTCCTCCTCCTCCTCCTCCCTCACACAAAGCCATAAAATGCAGTAGCGCTCACTGGGCTCCTCCCCTGCTTGTCGGGAGTTTGTTTTAAAGTGGAAATGAGGCTGATGGTGCAGGCGGTGATTAGCCCTGCGGCTAACATGAAAGGAGAGGAAAAGACAGCTGCTAATTTTCTCCTTTGACCTTTGGCTCCCGCTGGTATTTCATACAAACCCTGGTTTATGGAGGAGCCTAACAACTCACTGCTACTGGAGGGATTACCGTAAGAGCAGAAGAGGTGAAAGAGGAGAGGAATCTGACTTCTTCTGACTCACAGTGTCTAGATTCTTTCGTTATACCTTTCTGCTTTTTCTAAAGCTGTTTTATGTCCTTCTTTTATGAATATATATCTGTCCAATTTGCTTTCTGCATCTGTCTAAATGAGTTTAAAACTCCTGTGTCCCTCCACTTTTATTTGAATTCTCCTTCTGTCTCCTAAACTTGTACTTCAGTACCTTTTTAAAAATGCGAATGTTTGGGTCAGGTTAATGATGATTCACTAGTTAAGTTAAGAAGATCACTTACTGGGAGGAAGATGCTCTATAACCTGGATGGTAGTGTGTCTTTACAGAAGCAGATTTATCAGCTAATAAGCCCCCACCATCCACTCAGCTCTAATGCTGATCATGTTGTGTAGATGTTTCCTCAAATTTTCAAGGAAACTTAACCGAGAGACAGCAGCTCTGCAACTTTTCTAACAGTTTTCCGTTTTGGTGAAAGTTACCAGTCACAGGTGACTGGTTATAGTAACTTGGTGATTTTTCTGCTCGTCAGATCATCACAGACGTGTTCGAGTCCCTCTACTGTCACACTCTTCTCAGATTATCGTTACGAGCGAGTGAAGCCAGACATCCTGACGCCCTGTGGTGCAAAGAGGAGAAAGATGACACTGCACGGAAGTTGTTTCTCCTGCTCAGCACTGTTCCCACTCGTGCATGAGCGCGTTTCTCTTTTTCTTTTTTCCTTTTTTTAGACTGCAGGGACATCCCATCAAAGTGGGTTTGATTTCACTTTCAGGTCCCGTGTATGGACGTGTCCCATGAAAACCGGCCCTGAAACAGCCTCTGGGCCTGCAGACACCCAGGAAGTGCAGATCCGGCTGCACGTTCCCCACAGCCGTCCTCCTCCTCCTGCTCCTCCTCCTCCCTCTTTATTATTGTCTGACTGTTGTCCCTTCTATTGTTCCCACAGTTTGCCAAAGGGGGAGAGAGGTGCAGGGGGAACAACCTAAAAACAGGCAGCTCGTGGAAAACCCCAGTTTGTCCTGTGGTTTCACAGCTGAAACAGCCTTTTACTTTATTTATTGACTCTGTCTGCTTCAGATCAATGAATGTTTAATTTATCATAATATCCTGAAACTTGGCTTGAACGTTAAATCATCCAACAAGTTGTTGTTGTGATGAATGATGGTAATGCTTCTGATGATTTACTGCTAGAATAAAAATCCTTCTTGTCTTATAATTAATAATTTACTGTTGGCTTTATTCCGCCATCTGAAACTACAAGTTTCCAGTGAATCATTATTTTAGGCCATTTTTAAAGATTTTTCTCACCACTTAAAACTCATTTCATCAATGAGTCCACATGTACAAGATGCTTTTATCTGTCTTTATTCAGAAAATTCCTCTGAAAAGAATAAAGTATTTGAATCCAGTTCAATTCTATCTTAAATGATTCTTATCTATGTTCACATTCAATTGCACACTTCTAGCTGCACACTACACCACAAATTGATTGTTGTTGTGATATTTGCATGCGCAGTATGCATACTGAAAAACATTGATATTTAAAATTTGAAGGTTTGATTACTTGCAAATAAATTTGTAGATTATTAAAACACTGATTGTTTTTACTACAAGTCAACAGTACAAAAATAGGAAAAATAAAAGCATGTAGAGGCAGGAGAAAGAGCAATGCTACTTTGAAGAACAAAAGAGAACAATATCATCAGCATAAGACTATATATTTACGGAAAATAATATATTGATTAACCTTATATTTTGCAGAAGAACAATAATCTTCTTTAATGCACAACCTCCCACCACTGTGTACTGTCAAAAATGCCTTATCAAGAAGACCCCCCCCCCATAACATTCTGTTGTTTTTCTGCTGCATATAATCAGATGTAACTTAAATTCTGCTGTTTAACTTTTTTCAGCGACATTTCTCTTGCTCTCCCAGTCAAATGCAGTCGTAATGGAGGTGTTTCTGTGGTACTGTAGCACCATTCTGTGGGCATACAGTGACAGCTAGTGGTCACGGAGGGCATCGCTTCTTAATATAAGTCACAGGACGAGCCAAACATCTAAAAGAAGTGTGACTCATTGTCTGGAAAATCCGGTAGTGGAGTTTTCTTTTGAAGGACGTGATTATCCGGGTTAAAACAACAGATTTGTGCAGTTTGTGATAAATCTGTACATAATTCATTGTTCTGCTTGTGTTCTGCTTCTCCAATCTTGGGATCTCAGTCAGTATCCTCAGATCTGACGGCTGAGCTTATGAGTCAGAGCTTTCACTTGTAATAAGCTGAAGGGAGTTCCTTCACCGTAACATTCCAGTGAAATGTGAGAAAATGTTTCCCTGGTCTTTTCAGGCGTCGTTGCCTCCATCCACCCTGTCGTCTCACAGCCCGTCCCTGCCTTCTCCATGTCCTCTCCTCCTCTCCATCTCCTCTCCATGCTCTCCCCATGTCATCCACTCATCTTCACCGAGGTCTTCCTCTCCTCTAGATCCAGCTTCATCTCCAATAAATCCACCATATCTCTTCTGCACGTCTAAATCATCTGTCCTGATAACTTACAGGAGTTCCTCTGAAGTTGTATTACTGCGTTTTACCAGCTTAGATATTTCTAAAGAATCATTTCCTGTGGTTATTTGTCATTTCCAAGATTATTTCACTTTTTGTACATACACAAAGTTCAGTGCGAAAAGGTCAGATTTGTAAACTAAAATGCAGTTCTGTCCACATTAGACAGAAAGCAGCCTCTAATGTCACCACCAGAGACAAGAGGTGTAAAAGTACAGATTCAAACAACAATTTCAGAAGAAAACAAAAAACTTCTATAGAGTTTTGGGATCCCTTTACACAACGACGGCACTGCAGTGACTGACAAAACAATGTTTGGAAAATTCTACAACTCCATCACCGTGAAAATTCACAAAAAAAAAACAAAAAAAAAAAAAAACTTTGGGTTTTGTTCCAAGTAGGAACTGGTCCTGGTCCCAGTCAGTCCATCCTGATCCTGGTTCTGGTCCATATTCTCCTGATCCTGATCCTGGTCCATACTCTCCTCTACTTGGTAGTTTTACAGTTGACAGTCAATCCCTGGTTTTTCCCATGTAAACACAAAGCTCATACATCTAATTCGAAATTACTTAATTCTGAACAATCCAATTCCAGATTAAAAACTCCTTGTAACCCTGGCCAATCTGTCTCTTCAATGAACATGTTCACAGCCGGTCTGAGGTTGGACCTGTCGTCTGTAGACTCAGACTGGACCTGGTCCCTGTAGTCTGGAGTTCTCCTCCTTTTGTTCTCGGCCTCTGGGCTTCATTCAGAGTTCAAGCAGGTCATTAGTAGAGTGATTACAGCAGGAGAGAAGGCGTCCATTAAGAAAATGTGTGTGTGTGTGTGTGTGTGTGTGTGTGTGTGTGTGTGTGTGTGTGTGTGTGTGTATCAATCACTGCAGTGTGGGTGACGACGAGGAGCTGTTTGTCTTTCATAAAAGGGAAAGGGATCAAAAGGGCTGCTCCACCAGCTGGACCTTCAATCACACTGGGACAACGTGACTTTAGAGCCCCGGGCAGCTGGAGCTGAGAGTGTGTGTGTGTGTGTGTGTGTGTGTGTGTGTGTGTGTGTGTGTGTGTGTTTAATCTCTAAATTCCCTGCCCATCCACTTCTTTCCATGGTGATTCCAGTTTATTAGAACTTTGCTCTTTCATTAAAAGTTTTGTTGTTATTTTCTTGACGGTTATGATTGTTTTTTGTTTTTTTTGTTTTGTTTTTTTGTACTTAGCGAAGCGACAACCGAGATCTGGGAATACATGACATCTCTTCCTCAAATCTGCCAATTATTTATAAAGTGAGTTCTTCAAAAGGTTTGCTTTGTCTGACCAGCAGAGCGAACCCGCAGACATTCGGAGTGGCTTTAAATCCAAATATCTGAAGCAGCCAGAGTCTCTGGCCTCTGTGAGAAACGGCGTTTAACGCTGTTAGATAACCTCATGATGAGTTCATGTTCATGACAAGGAACACGCCACAGGAGGCGTGTGTTTAAATATCTACAGCTGCCTGTTCCTGTATTGAACGCTGTATATTTGAAATTTCATCAAACTTTCCATCATTCATCTTCTACTGATTCATCCACCTCGGGTCAAAGGTCACGGTCAGAGACAGACAGTTACATCTACCAGCGAGTTTCAGTCAGATGTTCACCTGACATTCAAGTTTTCGTATCGACATGGAGGAAATCCATGCATGCGCAGGGAGAACATGCAAATCTCAGACCTGGACTCGAAGAGGAACTCCTCCTGATGTGAGGACGACCACTTCACCAATACGCAGCCCTTTTCTAAAGGATCTGTACCAATAGTATATACACAGCGGAGCTTCAGTTTCACCCCCTCAAACAATAAACCCTGTTATCTTCATCTTACTGCTAGCTTTAGCATGTAGCCTATCACGCTCACATCAGCACGTCTGTCTGAGGAATCTGCTGCTCCGCGTTCAAATGAACAGGATTCCATCCATTATCTTTAAACTAATCCTAATAAGTCAAGTTATCAGGTGTAAAATGAATTTCCAGTGACACCTCCAGGCTCACGCCTCATTCCAGCGAAGCCATTACAAACAATAAAGACACCAGAAACTATCAAACGCCCCAATTAAGATAAAGTAGATTAATACCATAATTGCAGCTCAGTGTCTGAATGTTTGTTCTCCGTGTTGCTGGAAGCCGGCGGTGAGGCCGCGGGACTCCGGATCAACAATGAGGGATTACTCTTCATGAAGCACGTGTTGAATTGATGCTCAGTGAAATAATCATGTTGTGTGTGTTTGGGCTGGATGACTGAGCCGTCCCGGGGGCTCTGGGCCGCTCCACGCTCGCTGTAATTGCAGGTTTTGAGTCATCCTTTATTTTTTTTAATCTCCCCCTCATGTCACCTCTTTACTGTACGCTGGCTAATAAAAGCACACACACAAAAAAAGAGAGACAGAGAGTGTGTTTTCTAATTTGAAATGAAGGGAGAATGAGAACGGAGGGAAGAGAAAGGGATTAATGTGTCAGCATGGCTACAGGTATAAATATAATGTGCCTGATCATTCATGTAAGCCTGTTCAGAAGCAGTCATTATGCAAATAGATAGTCTGGAGGCTGGATCGTCACTGCAGACTCGGCCCAAACAGCCAAGCTTTCCTCCAAAAGACAGAAGCGTGCACTTACTGACTGACTGCTGCATGAAGCCTCCTCCAGAACATCAGCTGACACCTGGAAGAAACCAACAGGAAGTTACGTTAACGCCAGAGAAATCAGAGGTTCAGATCACTGTCCACCGTTTGCTGCTGCACAGCGGCTCATCAGGTCTTAATGTTTTGGCCGGCGGTCTGTGGTAATCCAGTAGACCCGGACGGTCTGCACAGACAGCGTGTCTGGAAAGCCCTGGCGGAGCGGCGTGTTGTCGAAACGAGGAATGCTGAAGCAGCGCCGTGCACGAGGTGAGAGTTCACCGGCTCTCACATTCCTGCCCTGAAATTCCTCCAGCCGTCACCAGAACCTCCGCCTGCCTGACGGGAAGCGCCACACCTGGGTCCGTGTGTGTGTGTGTGTGTGTGTGGGTGTGTGTGTGTGTGTGTGTGTGTGCAGAAATGACTCAAATGAACCGATTAATGATTAATTTGATTGATTTGGTGTGAAACCTGCAGAGTAACACACTGAGGGACTTTCACTGAGTCCTGATTGATCTGGACCAGAGTCCACTTCAGAACTTTCAGTCCTGTTTGATCCAGACCAGAGTCCACTTCAGGGCCTTCCTGTTAAAGATTCTTGTTTTAAAACTCCCCTGAACTCTGATCCGGATCAATTAAATGAACTCCGGTCCTCCTGAAACTGTGGGTCTCGGTTCTCTTGCAGGCAGACTCTCCAGTGGCTGTAGCGATAGGTCGTGACCAGAGGGTGAGCGTGGGTCTCAGAGGGGGGGCGGAGCATTCTCGACGGGCCCTTATGATAGTACTTTTACCATTCAAACAATCCCTCATGCTACCATCAAACAACACACTAATGCTCACTTTTACTGAGCCAAGCAAACCTATATGCCTCAGAAAGCAGAATAAAGTCACAAACCAGTTCACTAACTTGTTCTGAAGAACAAATACACATACGCACACACACACGTACAAATGCAGCCTGACAGTTGTCAATCTCAGAGCGTCCGCTGTCCATGGTGCTGAAAACTCAGATAAAAACTCACTGGCTAAATCTGTACCATCTTTGATACAGCTTAAATATAAAAAGAACACAGCTGGTCTAAAATTACACAATCTATTCAGATAGATATAGACACAGCTATCTATATTTTTTGGAATTCACATATATTAGAAAAAAAATAGACTCGGTGGTCTCTTATAGTTGAGAGCAACACAAGGCACATTCAAATAGGCAGGTGTTTAAGACCACAGCATTCTGATAAAGATAATATTTTTGAAGGTTTCACTGACTCACCAGTGGCTCCGATGTTAGGTTTTGGGTAGTACCGCTAGCGGCTAGCATAGTGTTTAGCATACTGTTTAACTTCCCTCCAAAGAGTTCAGATCAAGTGCAAAAGAAAAAAACTGGTTTCATGCTGCACAGCCAATCAGCGCTGGCTTACAGCTCTGATGCATTCATGGACAGTCGTAATGTAAGAATTGGCAAATTGGAGCCCACAATCATATGGTATACCTTCTGGCACACACTGCACATTTTATTATAATAATTTATTTACAAGTAAATGTGAACACATCACATGAAGCGGGGCCCTATGACCTTGTGGGCCCTGGGGCGACCGCCCCCTTGCCCCCACTCTGGCTCCGCTACAGGTCGTGACGTGTAGTGCAATGCATTTTGGGTAGTAAAGAAAGCCATGGGAGCAAATCAGATGTAGACATACAAAGAAGGAGTTAAATGTCTGGAGGTCAGAGGTCAAACGTGGAGTGGTGAGGAAGTGCAGGAGGTCACTGACAGATGGTCAGAAGATGAGATATTGTGGTTGTTTGTAGCTAGCTTCAAGCTGCTAGCTGCTAGCTATCTACTGACTTCCGCTTCTGGTCTGGACCAATCAGTGAACCAGTTTTCTTCTTGCTCAGGTTTTACTTCAGAGTTGGTTTTGGGCAACGGTGTCTCCTAGTGAGCAGCTGTTGTAATTGCATGACATTTACAGGAAGTTTGGATTGATCTCAGAAGGGAAGAGTGAAAAAAAACAGTTGCTCCCGTCACTTTCTGTACATCAGGAGGTTTTCCCTGAATTTATTACAGGATAAAAAAAACGTATTTATAACTGTGTATAGCTGTGATTATCAGTGTTTGACTTCTATGATTTTACCAGAAGTAAAAAATTATTTTTATTTGATATTATTTTCAGATTCTGATCAAAGATCAGATAAAGTTGATTCTTCAGTATATATATAAGTGTGTCTGTTTGACCTCAAATATAAATAATAACAAGCAGAAATTTATGCAAACATTAAGAATCAGTATTACTGTGAATTATTAGGGGGTTTTTTTGCATTAAAAGATTATATTTATGGGGTTAAAAGTAAATAAAAATATGAATATTGCATCTGATGTTAGTTTATGGGTCAAGTTGTTAAATTACATTTGTTCAAAGGTTTTAAAAAAACGTGTGAAATAGCTTCTGGAACATAAAAGCCAATGAGAAGGTGTCAAGATGAGGAACTATCTGAGTGGAAAACAGAGAAAAGAGAAGTAAAAGCGCTGCTACAGCAGGGAGAAACCTAAAACAAAGGAGAAGTAAATGATAGGCGAGAAGGACGCAGAGCGGCGTGTAATGAATGAAAGGCAGAAGCTTTCAGGACGCTCACTCCTGCAGCTCTCTGAGACTTTGTTTCAAACATTTTGAGCATTAAAACTAAAAACAAAACAAAACAAAAAGAGGCAGCTGACTGAGCTGCTGCACTGAAATAAAACTAAGATTTTTCCAGTTAGACCAGAGTAACGTCAGCAGAATAATATTTAACTGTAAGAAAGGAACGTTTTTCCAAGTTCCAATGTTAAAACTAATAAATCTGAACAGCGGCGATGAACCTGCTGATGATGAAATGACTGCATATTTCTGTGTGTGTGTGTGTGTGTGTGTGTGTGTGTGTGTGTGTGTGTGTGTGTGTGTGGTGACTTCAATCGGGCCTTTGTGAGCACACTCCGGGTGAACAGGTTGAAGGACGAGGTCTGAAAACCTGACATCAAAGCAGGAGGCGTGTTACAAATGAGCTGAATTACAGGGGAAGAGATAATCGCCGTGACGACTCCTTTCCTGCCAGAAGCCGTTCTTATAAACTCCTTCAAAGATGGAAGCAGCGTCGCAATGTGTCCCGCCGCCTGTTTGGAGAGGCAGCTCTGTTATTACCTGATGCATTAAAACTCCTTGAAAAAGTTGTGTTTTCAGAGGCCCTGGCAGCGTTGTGGTGTAAACACACCCCGAAACACAGCAGGAGGTCCACAGTTTCTCCTGAAAGCGCCGTGTGAACGGTTCCTCAGTGAGAAAGTGGAGGCTCGGAGGAGCATGACTCGTCTCTGCTGGATGTTTTTAACACTCAGCAAGAAAGATGAGCCGATTGTGTAAAATATTAAAAGTGCCTGATCACCGAAGTGAGAATGAGAAGTGGGAGGCGGTTGGATGACGGCGGAATGCAGCTTGGAGATCATTTCCGACACATTCTTTAGGCAGAATTTTTTTTTTTTTTTTTCTAGTCTGGATGGAATCTGGATGATATTTCAGTCAAAAGGCAGCAGAGAGCCTGTGGTTGTGTGGGTGAAATTCGGATCCCGTCCAATGTTCAAAGCCTTGAAATACATATGCCACACAGTGTTAAAGCGTTTGCAGCGCCGGCTTTACTGAGGCCCGCCGTGATTATTTGCACTGAGGTCCAGTTTCAGCTATTCCAGGTTTTTCTTGCGGCGGTCCCGTGATGCCGCCCCACAAAATGATTCTTGAACGTGTTAAACCACAGCCCGCCCCCCACTCACCCCAGTCACAGCCGACAGAACAGCGACTGTTTAGACTTCAGATATCCAGGTCCGGAGAGCGGCTCCCCCCAGAGGAAACACACTTCCTGTTGGTTTACACTCTCAACCACGTTCAGCTATTCAGAAGCCTCCAGCAGCACGTTCAGACCCGTCGCTTTGAACGATGAGCGAGCCGCACTCGCCTCACCCGCCTTACTGTGAGACGAACAGCGCTGGGTTTGCATGTTCTTTCTTTTTCTGTGCACGTGTCGGAAGCCGCTGGCTTCCTTTCCAGACTGTATCCTGGATAAGTTTCCATAATGATGAACTCTCTCGGCTCCCTGAACCTCCCTCACACGTCCCGGTTTCTGCCCTTCGTGTGCTTTTTGCTCGCTGCTTTTGTATATTTGCTGCTCGAATTGATCACATGTGTCGTGAACCCCACTCGCAGGAGAGCAAATAAACGGCCCGGGCCTTGTTTGTGCTGTTGAGGCCCCGTTTACTCCACCCTTCAAGTGAAAACATTTGTGTCAGAAATGTTTGGTGTTCACGCACTGTTCTTGAAAAGTTCCACCTTGGGGGCCGTTTTAAAAAAGTTGTG
Source organism: Salarias fasciatus (assembly GCF_902148845.1). Taxonomy (NCBI): domain Eukaryota; kingdom Metazoa; phylum Chordata; class Actinopteri; order Blenniiformes; family Blenniidae; genus Salarias; species Salarias fasciatus. The sequence goes on along the minus strand of NC_043750.1, from coordinate 40,319,365 downwards.
TTTTCAGTGGCTCCCAGCTCTGCTGTCATGACTCCAGGACATCGAGGCAAACTCACCATGGAAAGGCCCCGAAGTCGAACCGGGATTCAAACTGGGCTCAGCCCTCAGGTGACAGTCAAAGGTTGAAGCACTCAAAGGTCTTTAATTGTCAAATCTTTGCATGATTTACATGTTCTGATATGAAGCTCAGTTGTCGAGGACTGCTCGACCCCAGAAATATAGATAATAAAGAATGAAGTTGAATAAAATAGGAGTGAAAATAGAAAATGAGAAAATATATATATATAAGAGAGCGAGCGGTCTGCTTCCGATCTGAATGTGAGCAGGACCGTGCGGCGCCACGGCGGCGAACTGTTCCTCACAAACCCGGGCGACGCCAGGCGAGCTGAAGCCTGACAACCCTCCACTTTGCTCCGGGTCATGTATTCCCGGCGCCGCCTTCCCTCCTGCACGTACAGAACATGAACTTACTGTCAGCAGCTCTGATAGCACCAGAGACAATGCGCCAATTTCTGCTTCTTCTTCCTTTTTTTTTTTTTTTTCAAAAGTCATAAAAAAAAAGGAACGAAACCCAAAGCAGAGCAGCATCTCCACAAGGGCCCCACTGAAGTGTCTTAAAAGACTGCCACTTCTCAGTTTGCATTTGATTCTGCGTCTTTTTAGCAGCCATGCGAGAAAGCCAGTTATGGGAAAACTGCAAAAGGGAGAGACAGGACGAGCTCCCGGGCCGTCAGAAGTCTTGTCAAAAAGCCTTTCCTCTTCCACGCTTTGTCCCGCCGATATTCATCTTGCCAGTTGAAAAGTGAAGACGGCGAAAACTTTGGGCTTGAAAAGAACTTTTCAACTTCAGAGGGGCACCTCGCAACAGGATGGGGCGTTCGGTGGGAGGGAAAAATAAGAGAAGAGAGGGGTGAAGAGGGAGGGATGGAAGGGACTTCCACACCGAGAGCCGGAAAAAATCAGATAGGAAAATGGAGCAAGGATGAAGACGGCATTGTCTGCCGGAGAAAAGAGGAAGCAGACGCCTGCTGATTCTCAAAATCATCCTGACAAATCAACATATTCCTAATCTGTCCATGTCATCTGAGAGGCTGGGTGTGTGTGTGTGTGTGTGTGTGTTGATGGGCAGATGTTGGTGTATCAGCCATCAGCTACACCTTGTTAGACAGAAATCTCCTCAGAAGTGTCATCCTGCAGCGCGCCGCTAAAAGAAAAGTTTAATAAAGTTTGAACACCATTTACTTTATCTCAGAGATCAGTGAGGCCTTTCAAAATCTGCCGAGCAAAAAAGAAAGAAAGGGAAAAAAAAAACTTTGGCTCCACATCTTTTTACCTCGACTCGACTCGTCTCTCAAAAGAAAGCTGACTTCATCAGCGCACCTCAAGAGTTTGACGAAAATCAACGCTAAGCTCTCGAATCCTTTCTTTCTTTCCGCTCAATGGCGGAATGAATAAATGATATTCCTCCCTTTAATCGACGCTCTCAGCAATAACAAAGAGACTTTGAGACACTTTGAGGACACCTAACGATCAGAAGCATCAGGAGGTGCTCTTCGTTTTCCTTGACGGACAGGCAGATCAAAAAGCCAGCCCCTTAAACGCTTCTACCCACTTTAGAATCATCGCGCTTTCTCCCCTCTTTCAAGCACAAAGTGGAAAGAGAGAATCGTCGTTTCATCTTTACTCTCTTCTGCGATTTCAAAGTTATTTTGCCTTCGTGATAAAGCGCGGCGTATTGACGACTTGGAAGGTGCCTTGTCTCTTGAAAGCAGTGACATTTTATCTATATATAGTGTTAGAGTGTGCTTCAATTTAACTTTGTCTGGCGCGGAGCACGTCGAGCGTTGATGTGGCTGACAGCTGCTGCTTGAAAGACGCGGGGAAAGTACTGAGGATTCAAATGAAGTTTTGCCATGACGACAGGGGCTTGATGTATGCTAATCAATCGATGGAGGAGGAAATGTGCTTGCTGGCGGAGAGAGAAAAAGGGGAGACGAGCGTGAGTGACAGAAACTTGTCAGACAGCACTCACCGAGATATCAAAAAGTCACAAAGTTTGCGTCGCCGCACAAGAGCCCAAATCGCATGTGGTATATGCTACAAAAGGCTCCACTTGAAACGCGCCACATTTGATATAAAGGAAAGAGAAATTGGGACAATTCTCCATATGGCGTGGCAGCAGCCACGGTTCTTCTTCTTCTCCGTCGCCTTTTTTCTCCCCTTCTCGACGAGGGAGGGGGGCCAGGCTTTGTCTCTGTGACACCTACAGTGAATTCCTGAGAAATCTCTCTGTCTCGGTCTGTCTGAGCCTCTCCCACCCTTCAAAGCGCGCGGGCCATAGGATGCTGCATTTACATTACAAAGGAGCCCCGACTGTCGGCTGGAGTTAAGGTATAAGGCGTGATCAAACCGTCACATCAGATTAAACATATCAGACATCAATATCTAATGGAACAGATAGCAAGAGACGGACGAGACGTCTGCTTTCAAGACGCACGGCTAAAAATATCCGCCTGCTTGTCTTGTCAGAGGTGTGTGGAGACGCAGCCACATGCTAACTAGCTTAGCACCTCGACGCTGCTGTAAACACTACCTGATGGACTCAGTATTCCCAAGGTGTGCAGTAATCTGGCTGCTTTCAGGATCAATTATCCACAGAAATGCAATAAAGTGACCATTTGCTGGATGTGTGCTTGTCACCAGCTTTGGAGTCATCGTCATGTGATGCTTTTCAGCCAATCCCGTGTAAGACGCGAACAGCCAGTCTGATTGGCTGGATCGACCCACAGGACGCTGATAAAACACACCTGTGAGCTGCTGCAGCTTGTTGGAGGTTTTTGAACACACACTGAGTGAGAGATGAGGAGATCCATGACACTGAGTGCCAGAACAGGATCTGATGACAAACACTCACTTTAGGCTGCTGTGCACATTACAGTTCACACAGGACTGGAGTTTATGGTAACAGCAGAATTTACAACACAGAGTGTGTTTCACACATGGTTTATGATTGTGTGTGTGTTCTCACTGAGCAGGAGGTGGAAGTGGACATTTGCTCAACTGGCCCATCACGACTTTTATGTGCAGACTTTTCTTGTGTTTTCTCAGGTCTTTGAATTCAAGGAAATAAACATCAACTAATCAATCACAGGCAAACAATTTATCACACAAACATCTCACTCCATCAGACTCTCTTCTCTTCAGCAGTCTGCTTGCTGTTGGTTGTTCTGGATGCACAATAATTCACCACAAAATATGAGAACTGAGTTTCTGATGCAATAATCCAACATTTATCACCCGACAATGCAGATAAAACTACATGTGAGACTTTGCACAAGGTTTCAGTTAAATCACCTGAGTCTCCACAACAGAGAGAGAGAGAGAGAGAGAGAGAGAGAGAGAAATGGGATCCAGATGTGGACCTCTGTGGAATTCCAGGAAACTCACACCGATCTGTTCGTCCAAATGTGTGTCTCACACGTGTGTTCAGGCAGCCGAGGCAGCAAATTCAATCACGGGTGAAACGCTGACGACGAGTCACACTTCAATGTTATTTACTTGATTACGGCTCCGCCGTCGAACATCACACCCGGTGTGACTTTTAGAGAATCAACTCTCCTTGGAGGAGAAGCAAACTGACGAGTTTCTGTCTGAAGCGTTCAGACTGAGGAGACGTCAACACGTCTCCCCTGCCTCTTCTCACACTGTGGGTTTAAACCCAGCTTACAGAGTCTACTGAGCATCTGCAGAAGAACGAGTTACCACGTTTTCATAAAGGTGTGTTTTCAGTGGCAGCGAGTTCCATTGTCATGGAAACAGACACTAAAAAACACAACAAAGGTCTTATATTTTCACATATTCAGTTTGTCTAATGGCTTTGAGTTATAGAATTAAGGAGAATTTAAGATCAAAATTAGAATATCTTGAGAGTGTTTGCGTCACGTGGAGCCTGAGCTCCATCAGCCTTGACTTTGTGTTTCTCTGTGAGCTGAAAGAGAAAACAGCCGTCAGGGGAGCAGAGAGCTGAATATGAATATGGATGGAGGATGCTGAGGAGGCACAAGATGCCCTTTTTGTTGGACTTGGAGACTCACATTTACACACACAGAGTGGGAGTCCTGACGTCGACACACACACAAGGCGCTGTGTTATCTCCAAATGTGATTAACACTGTAAAGCGATTAGCATCGGGGTATTTATTCAAATGGAGACATCAAACACATTCTTCTCTCCTTTTTATCCCGCAGATCACAGAAGTTACTGTCAGGGGAGAAAAGGCGCCTTCCCATCAGCCCGCCGTCCGGCTGGCTCGGTCAGACAAGGCCCGCGCTTTCAGGCCGCCGCGCCCGCCTCGCCCGCTCTCTTTCATCATTTACAGAGGGAGCGTGGCGCACCAGCGCCGGGAACAAGGCCGCTGCCTGTCGGCTGCACAATGGACAGTGGAGCCGGAGGTGGAGCTGGACTCACCGTGACGCCGACGCCGCCAGACGGCGAGCGGCGAGCGGCGGCCGAAGCGGGTTCAGGGGTCAGGGGACGGTGGCACGAGGCTCGGAGGGGGGTCAGGGCGTGGGACGGGGGGGGGAAGGTGGCACGAGGCTGACGGGTCAAGTGTGTGGAGGGCGTGAAAGGAGTGTGTGTGAGTGATACTGCCAAGAAATCTAAACGATCACCAGACGTGGAGGAGGAAGGACGCCGCCACTGACCATGTCCGCTGAAACTGCTGTGACTCTGACACTCGGATGGACCGGCTGTGAGAGAAGACGACATGTGAAGTGAGTCCCGCCTCGGTCCCGCTTCACGTCTGCTCGCCTCAGTAATCACAGTTTGCTCGTTATGCGGCTTGAATGCCGCAGCAATTGGAGGCAAGTAAAGAACGGACTGCAGCTCGCCGTGCGCTCTGAGACGTGTCGTCACGCTGTCGTGAAGTGTGTTTACAGCCATTAGTCGGCTGTCAGACGTCACACCTGAGAGTGTGACTTTAAATACTGCCAATCACTGACAGCACTGGAATCTTCAACCTGCTACGATTAGCATTAGCTTCAGGGAAGTACAGTTTCTGGACTTTTATGTTCAGAGTTAAAGACATTTGACGGAGTCTGAGTACCTGACTAAAACAGCAGGTAGTGGTGGATCCGGAAAAGCCACACATTCCGTTTGTGTGGAAATCAAGTCTTTCTGTCTTTGGTCTTATAAGGTATAAAGCACATCCTGAGGTACCAACTCTGAGGCCTTCAAATTAGACTTGATGTATTTCCTGAGACGGCCCTGCGTCACTTTTCTGAATGTATTAATCATCTGAGAGCAGCGTCCGTCCTGAAAGCGTTTGCCTCACCGGCTGCGACCACCGAGGGTTGCATCCAAACAAAAGCACTAAATGCAACAGAGCTGCAACGCAAGTCTCCGCTTGAATATTTCATCTGCTGTGGAGGCCGTCGCTTCAGCTGTACAAGGTGCCGCAAATAAGGAAGAAAGGAAACTCTGTGTACGTGTGGGAACATCAAAACACTTTTTAATTGTGGCTAATCCTGGACTGAGATTCTTTCTAATGGGGAATCTTCAGTGGAGATGCTCCGACTCAATTTCCATGTGGGATTATTGAAGTCTTTCATTCACAGGCTTATATCACAGTGTGGATAATCGTGCATGTCTTGGCATGCCATTCTGGGAAAAAAAGAAAAAAAAAAACACATGGAAATATGATATAGATGGGGTAAACACACACGGCGGAGCTCACCCCCACATGCACACACAGACGTGTTTATCTACTGTAACGTGTTGGTACTGTAACCTCGCTGCAGTGTGAATTTCAGATGTGTTCTTTGCTTCTTCTCTCTCTTTTTTTTTCCTCGCTTTTTTGGAAGGGAACATGAGGCCTAGGACGCCCATGTAGGTCAAAAACAAATCCTGCGCCTCAAGCTGGGAAGCCAGAAACTTCTTTGAGCATCTGAGGGAAGGGAGCAGGAGCAGCGAGTTTCTTCCAGGTGCTGCTTTTCACTGTGGTAATCCTGCCACGGCGTGACTGTGATTTTTACAGAAAATCTCTCCAAACAGGGCCCAGATGGTGGGAGGTAGAGGCACACACACACACACACACACACACACACACACACACACACACACACACACACAGAAAAACACATTCATTCACAGGCACACATACACACACACACATGCGGAGGACACAGCTGTACACTAGTGCTTATAAAGTACAAAGCTGGCGCACACACAGTCAGACTAAAGGTGAGAACCGACTTGTTGCTCCTGGGTGGTCTCTGTGGAAGATAAGGCCGCTCGGGAACCCAGCCTGATAGGCACAGGCTCTGGACCGCTCCGTCGCGTTCCTCTTTCATTCATATGTGGGCCGTCTGTGGAAATTAAGAGTGTTCCTTTCTAAGTTTAGCCACGATTACAGAGGACGTTCTTAATGACGAGTCAGGGCTGGAGCTTTGGGAACCTCCAGCCGGTTGGTGCTGCTGATGTGACTGAAGCAGCTCTGTTTTCAAGACGATGCTGCTCAGAAGCACTGACAACATCGTCCTTTGTGCCACTAGATGGTTTTCACAGGAGGTTTGTCCTGATGCTGAGAGCGGCGTGGAAGCTTTGTCTCCGTTCGGGGAAGGATGTAAACCCGGGACTCATCATCAGTAGTATACCTGAATCAAGGTGTGTTTGGGCCTCTCAGCATGAGACACCCTCATCAAAGGTGTGCAGCTCCAGGGTGATGCAGCCTGAGCTTGTGTCCCAGGCTGATGGGTGGTGGCTGCACTATCTGGTGGAAAAATCAGCTTCTGGCCCACAACTACCAGAATCCTCCAGTCTGGAGCCGTGGCTAGCTGTCCAGCTGCTGGTTTGGTCGGGGAATGTTTGGGTCGTTCCTGTCCGTCTCGGATGAATGATGGGACTGGTTGCTCTCACTTAAATCTATTTAAAAGGTTCCTTTTTTTCCCCAATATACTGGAGGTAAAGCACCTCATCAACCCTTTATTGTGGAAGTGACCATATTTGGCATTTTCCTGAGTTCTTCCAAACCAAAACCAGCAGAGCTGAACTGAAGTTGCTCCGAATAAGTCAAATGTGGGGCAATTAAATAACAGCCCTTCATGTTGGGACAGTGGCTCCCAATAAACAGCAGAGGGTCTCACTTAGACAATGTAGTTTTCCTGTTTGGCCACTAGTGGGTGCTGGAGTTGGCTTCTGTTTGTTGCCAGACAACAACACACTCTATACGTTAGCAATGGAAAACATGGAGAACAATACGTATATTCTAAACATTAACAATGGGAGAACACAGACAGAACACCAAGCTGGATTGTTATTACGGTGACCATCGACTCTAAAACTACCAAGTCCAGGAGGATCTGGACTGGAACCAGGATCAGGACCAGGAGGATCTGGACTGGAACCAGGATCAGGACCAGGAGGATCTGGACTGGCAGCCATGGCACTCTGAAAGAAAACATCTACTGAGCATGTGCAGAACAACTGTTTGCTACAGCTCTGGTAACTATGTACAGTTACGGCGCTTCACAAAAGTTGCGTTTTCTATTGTTACCATAGCAACGGCGTCGGGGCGTTCTCAAAACGGTCCACCTTTGGAGCTGTTGTCAAGATGTTGTGTTGCAGTTGCTCAGAGCTCTGTCATCGTGTTAATGAACACACAAAACTCAACAAAAATCTTCACTGGAAAGCACTGTGGTGTAAATGTGGCCTTCGATTAGTTTTATTTAGAGGGTCTGACCTGTGGACATTATGAGAAATGGATCATTTTGATCGGTTTTAATGATTTTTTGCTGTTTCAGATCTCAGTATGAACAGAGGATCACTGCGCGCAGCGTTTTTAACCTCCAGCTCCTCAGTCTGCATCAGACAAAAGCTGCTGGAACTCCGACATGTGGATCTCATGAAGACGAGCAGCTGAAAAACAAAGAAGCCAAATAACTCCACCACTCTTCAAAGAGCTAACTGGTGGCGGTAATGCAGTCGTCAAGCAGAACCGCGGTCCTGATGGAGGAGCGACTCTGCTCGGCGCTGCTGGTCAGACCTGAAGATCCTCACCGTGGAAGCCGAGGACGTTTGAAATGAAGAGATAAAAGAGTTAATCTTCCACCGTTCCTAAACCGATTCCCTCCACGGCTCCCTATTTAGGTACAAGGAAAGAAAGGAAGAGGAAAAAAAAACTTGCTCCATCTCTCCGAGCCGCTCTCCGTCTCCCTCGTTCTGTTTCATGTGGTTACTGGAACAACAATGTACATTTTGAGTGCCGGGCCTTTGATGTTGTTGAATTCACCGAGCCGTCTTAAACCGGAGGAGAAAAGAGAGGGCGAAAAAAAGACGCAGGAAAGATTCTGTGGTGTTCTCTCTCTCTCTCTCTCTCTCTCTCTCTCTCTCTCTCTCTCTGGCAAGGCATCTGACATCTCCCGGCAAAAGACAAATTCGGTTTCGCCTGTTAAGTCGTCAGTCAAAGCTTCGCAGGACTTTTTTCTTTCTTGCTCTCTCTCTCTCTCTCTCTCGCTCGCTCTGTCTTTGCTTCATTTCCGTGGATGCGGTATTGTGAAGGCCGCTTACACGCTTTTCAAACAATAACAGCCCCCCCCCTCCAGTCGACACACACTCCCCCCGCCGCTGCCAGAAGCCTCCGCATGCCAGCACATCCTTTACAGAGCCTTGAACCAACAACAAACGCCAAGCATTTCCACCGCCCAGAGAAAAGAGGGGCCCATCCGCGAGCCCCTGTGTAATTAAACTCGATCTAATACTGTTAAATGTTTCTCTTAGAGAGCGGGAGCCATTCAGGGCTCTTTTCTCACAGCTGTGAATAGCTGCTTCCAGGTCAGCACAATGCCCGGTGAAGGAGACGAGAGCTGCCGCGGCGCTGGAGAGGCTTGAGAGAGCCCAGAAACACTGCTGGACTGGAAACTGCCTCTGATCCGCCTTTACATGGCTGCATCTGTGTGCCTGCTGAAGAACAACGCAACACAGGGCCTTTCTATAGGCTCAGTGGGAGGAGATCAGAGTTCCTTTGGGCTTTAATCTGAGAAAAATGCACATTTAAATGTTCATATTTTAAGTCAAAACAGAAAGCCAAAGGAAAACAGGAGAATGTTTGTTTTTTGTGCACAGTGGGGAAGTGGTTAGCACTCCACCCTCACACACACCAGGCCCAAGGTTTGAGTCTGGAGTCATCTTAACTGTACTGTAGTCCTCCGGTCACTCATCCTCGCTTTGTAAACACTGAAAATATCTTGACGAACGAAGGTCTATTTCAATGAACTAGCAGAGTTTAGTAGTCACTCCCAGTGACGAGCGGTGAGAAGAACAGAAGTCTTGATTATTATGTCGATCCATGTTGACTGGATGAGTTTATTACGGCACAGTTAAAAACAATAAAGTGTAGAGCTGCTCTCTCTTGACTCTCACATCAGCAAAGGCTTTAATCGGTTTGACTTATAAAAACCTCCTGTTGGATGAAAGAGAGAATCTTTAATCCTGAACCAACTCGGTCATCCTGACAACAGCAGGAAGTGCGTTATACTGTCCGTCACTTTAGCGCGGGTGCTGGGATTAGCATTAGCATCGTGAAGCAAGGATAAACATTCAGTTGATAGAGCATCTTTCTGGTGCAAACAATCACATTATAGGGCATCTTCTGCCTCTAACATGAAGATTTAAGATCATCCTCACTACCTGATGTAACTTCAGTTGCATTTATTGAATTTATCAACCACTGACCTGATTCACACAGTGCTGCTTTCATATTGAATAGCAAAATATTTCCATCAATTCTGAAATCTTCCATCTTCAGTAAAGTGAACATGAAAACGTCAGCGTTGAGGATGAATATTAGAAACAAGAGAAAACAGGATGGTGAAGGATTATTGCCAGATTCGTCAAACACTTTCAGGCTTTTAGCGAAACACTGAAGTCAAGAACATCCCTAAAGATGTAAAATACAACAAGCAGCACCTGCCAAGTCTTTCCCGGCTCATCCAGCGGTGAAAGACTCCCGTCTTGATGCTAATTGTGCTGGACGTGGTTTCACCATCAGGGCCTCTCGCAGCCCACTGCTCCATCTGCGAGGGAGCCTGAAGCGCCTGAAAGCCGACATCCTCTCAGTGCTTCTGTCCATCACCTTGGCAAAGACGCATCACATCTCAATCTCCCTCCACTGCGGTAGTCCGCTCGTCATCGCCTCACCTCCGCCCCGGCGAAGCCGCTCGCACTGAAGGCGGGAAGAGAACATGAAAGACACAATCAAACGCCAGGCATCAGAGCGTCGCTGCTGCCTGCAGAATGCAAAGTGTTATCAGGATACGGCTCAGCCCGATCCTCTGGTGCGGCGTCCTTCCCACAGGCAAAGTTATCCTTTCAACTGGCTGCGGCTCTCAATAACACACAAACAAAATAATCAGAATAATGCTGCTGTGGACGAATATCCAGACAACAAGCTGCTGGAACTTCAGAGAAAACGCTGATAAATTAGCTGAATTCTCTTTTTGTTTGGACTTCATGGCCTCCCTGCAGGCTGGTGTTTTAGGATATCCTTGATAATTTAGGCATCCGCATCGTGATAAGTGACGATTGCCTTGAGTGTCGCGGGTCTGCAGCCTCTTTGAAAGGCTGAACACAGTGGCGCTATTGTCACGAGGAACGAACGGGAGGTGTGAGGATGTGCAGAGAGAATACCCAGAAGCCTCAGACACCCCACTGCCGGCGCAGATGAAAGGGCCCCCGCCAAGCCAAATCACTTTATCAGCCCAAACAGCCTCTCTTATTGTCGGCTGCCGAGATGTCACACCGCTAATTGAGAGTCACAACAAGGGCCCTTGTCTGGCCTGCCTCACCGGTTGTGTACGGCTACTGTAATCACCGCAATAATTTGGTTCCCCGAAACATCAAATGGCGACGCGGAAGCCGCAGGAATTTGCATGGCAGCCTTTGATCTGCGGATCGGAAACAAAGCGAGCTCTCACTCTGGAAACGGCCTGAAGGTTACCGCGCCCGGCCCGCTCGCCGCCGCCCCCGGCTCTGCCACCGCCATTGTCTTAATTATTTTGGCTACAAAGGCGAGAGATAAAAATCACAGAGCAGCGACGGGCCCGGCTGCAGCGAAGGCCTCTGTTTATCTTTTACACAGAAATGGAGACAGACGCGGTTTTGGCGACAGACCAGCAACAGTTTGAGCGTCTCTGCGATGCTGGTCTGCATTTCACACGGGGACAAACGTCCGCTGCACGCCAGCACGTCCTCTTCTTCTGCTGGAACCGCTCACTGAAGCTTATCAGCTCCAACTGACGGCAGAAACAAGCTGCTTCCACTTTCAGCACTTTGGAAGCTTCAGACCGTCGATTCAGGACAACAAGCTGCTGCTACAAAAACCCACATCTGATCCTGAGCAGCTTCACAACGATTTCCACGTCATGAATTCATCCCTGGGCCTGTATTCTGCATGCTTTTATAGCAGGCCTGCTATTCTCAAGTTTAACTGACCTAATGCTCTACATGACAGGATCGGTCCAAATTCAGCAGCACTGCCAGCTGAAACCTGGAAAATCCACTTTTTGGTTTTGCTTTATTTGTTTAAAGTGGAAGATTTGTGTTTTTTTTCGAGTTCCCAAAACTCAGAGCCCCTTCATTCTGCTGCTCCACGGGCGTTTGTGTACACAACATCGCTGCTCAGAGTCACTGAAAACACAACTTTTTGAAAACACGCACACAGGAAGAACATGCAGACTGTTTTCTCTCAGTGAAACCTGCGCAGTTTGCATGCAGACTCAGATTCACTCCTGAATGGTTTCGACCGATGAATTCACCGCAGATGCTGCTGAGAAAAATTCACTCACACAGGGAGGAAATGGAAACTCCACGAAGAGCCGGAACAAACTATGTTTTTCAGTTTATAGAAACATCGTATCCCTCCAGAATATATAAAACTCCTTTTATAACTGGTGGCCATTTATTTTTGACGTGATGTGAATCTATGTATGAAAACTGTTCAGGACTTGATTTTCTGATGTCATTCTTCTTTTTTTTGGCCTGTTGGTTTCTTGCTTTCTGTTTCTGTTTTCCATAAAATAGAACTGAATCTGATCCATTCCCCAGCTCTGAGCACAATGCTCTCTTCAGCACCAAGCGAGCAGGGAGCAGATAAAACACAGCTAACACACACACACACACACACACACACACACGTTCCCTCATCAGCATTCCTTATCTGCGTCCGCAGCAGCAACACTTGACCGGGATCTGGCGTCATTGTGTGCGAGCGACCCCCCCCCCCCCCCCCCTCACTGAGATCTCCGCGCTCACTCAGCCATGCCGACTGACGTCTAATCAACAGCAATTAACCCCGGCCCTCTTCACAGGCCGCCGAGCCGCCGGGTAATGAAGACGACACTGTTTCTCACACCGCGTGTTTCCGATCGGCCGCCGGCGGCACGGTCCGCCCTCCGGCCGCTCGGAATGCTGGGAGAGTGCAAGTCAGGCCACAGTGATTTGAGGCAAGGGTGCTACACATGAGGCCCGTGGGCCTAAACAGGACCGCAAAGAGGCTGCAATCAGCCAAATCACCAAGTTCATTTTCATGATTTCAGTTCCCATTGCAGTGGACTTGACCAGCTCAGGATGACACTTTGCTTGAACTGTGTTTCACACCTCTATTTTAAGACAGTGAACAGACTGACTGAAAGGCTCTATTGGTGTGGTGCATTCACAGAAGCTGGGAAATCCAAGCTTTTAGGTAGAAGTTGCATCCTGTCACAGCTCGCTGTTCGTGAAAAGTTCTGATTCCAAGTCTCGAGTCCCTGACAGGCCAACATCGAAGGCAGGAAACCGCTAAAACTACAAACATCCATCTTCTGCAGAAACGTTCCCAGTGACTCCACCCTGGACTACGCAGGGGAATGAAATCGGAGAAAACATGCCTGCATAGAGAGAACATGCAAACCAAACACCGACCCTGCTCCATAACTGAGCCTGGGGTTTTTTTGAGGGATGAAAACTTCACACTGGTGACATTTATTTAGCTCCCAAACTCGATGCAGACCCGAATCTGGGAATTTCTTGCTATCAAGCAAAACAATACAAACCACTCCACCTTAATCCATGATATCAACTGCTGTATTTTATCTTAATCTTCTGAATTTTACTTGGAATCTGCAGTTAACAAGCAATTTAAAGTCACTAATCAAACGTGAATGCTTTTGGAAGTGAAGAAGTTCTTTTCCAAGACAGATAGTGGCGCTATCTGTCTTGGAACAGAACTTCTTACCTTCTAAGTGAATCGTAGACAGTATGAACTTTCACCAAAAAATTGAACGCTTTTGATTTTGCTTGAGGAAACAACAGAAGAAAAACCAACCTGCGCATGCAAAGGGAGAAAAAGCAAACTCCAAAAAACCCTCAAGCTAAACTCGTGAAAAAAAATAAGTCAACACATAAATAACTATTGAGAGCCGACAGTTGACCCACAGCGTATAAGCTGTTAAAAGTCATATTTTGTTATCATGGCAGCAGAAAACAAGCCAGTCCATCAAAGGTTCAGAATTAAAGATAAGCAGTGCCATCATCCACATACGCTCACACACCAGTGATGGTAAAGCCCTGTTTGACTCGCACACTTCACTTTTTGGCCACACGGTGGTGCAGTGGTTTGCACTGGTACCTGATGGGCTAAATATTCCTGGTCATTTCGAGGACAGGGTTCCTGTGTGTAGATTGCATGTTCTTTCGGTGCTTGAGTGGGTTTTCTTTGGGCATTCTGACCCAAAAGGAGGGCAAAATGATATGTTGTCGAAATTATGAAAAGAAAGGTCTCAGAGTCTGAAGGGCTTCATAGATGCACAGAGGAACAGTGAAGGGAGTGTTTAATCAGGCTTCATGAAGAATGGCTTTAATCACTCTGTATAACTGCATGAAGACTGAAACAGCTGAGAACCTGACTCTTTCTGTCTTGTCACACACACACACACACACACACACACACACACACACACACACACATATGTACACATATATACATATATATATATTTTTTTTTTCTCTCTGTATGGATGTTGCCATTCACTGTGTTTTTATGGATGTAAAGCTCATTTTGATTTGATTTTCGAGCCACTTCACGGTTGTAACTCTGAGGTACCACAACACAACGTTTCCCAGTAAAAACAGAGAACTTTCAATATATTTTGGATCTTCATTTACATGACAACAGTGCTCTGAGTTATTGCAATGGCAACTTTCTCCCAACAGCTCCCAACATAGAACTTTTTGAAATAGTTCCAAAATTGAAGATACTCTGCTCCAGGTCCTGGTCCCAGTCCAGATCCTCCTGGTCCTGGTCCTGGTTCCAGTACAGATGCTCCTGGACTTGGTAGTTGTTGAGTTGACAGTCACCGTAATAACAATCCATCTTGGTGTTCTGTCCATATGAACGTCTGTGTTCTCCATTGTTCATGTTTAAAGTGTATTGATCCCTGCAGCTGTTCTCTGTGTGGTTTGATTATATATAAACCGGGACTGACTCTTTACTTCAGCTCCTTAAACGACTGAAAATCCCGCAGCCACCTTGAACGCAGCATGAGCCATCCTGAGAGGTTTCGTCTGGATGCACCGACTGAATTTGGTGTGGTGCAAGATGTTTTGTGGAGAGAAGATGAGTTGTGCTGTGAGACGTGACAGACCTCGCGCCGGGTGTTTGGTTTCATAATGGATCCGCTGGTCGGTCCTCCCGGTCCCTCCAGTCTCTGCCTGACCTGAAAACCAAAGACAGCAGACACCCGGACGCTGTGACGGCCGTTCGTTTCAGACAAACACATTCACACAGCAGAGTTTCCTGCTAGATGGAGTTTTGGATTGTTGTGATCTCCAGCAGAAGGAGGATTCGAGTGTCAGTCAATCTCCCCCGAGAGAAACAGACAGGCTGGATGCAAAAATAGCATGGGAGATGGAGGACACCCCGGCGCTACCCCCACATCCGACCTCTGGCCCCGCCAAGAACAACGTCTACATCAGATACTGTGAATTATCTATTCAAATGCCTGGAAACAATCTTTGGACAATGACACATCAATCAAACGTTCCCTGAACCGGGGGTGGTTGTTTATATAAATGCCGTCCATCTGGGGGAGAGATCTCAGCAACGTTACATCTCTGTTTCTGTGGGGAGATGGCAGAAAAAAGAAAGAAGGAAGTTCATAGAAAAAAAAAAAAACTTAAAAATTCTGCTTTTTTTCTGACTCTCTCTCTTTCTCTCTCTCTCTCTCGCTCTCTTCTCCTTTTTTTTCCTTTTTTTTCTCAAATCCCAGCGTGAATGTGTCGGCGAGCTCGTGGTATGCACCAAGATGAAAAGTAGAGGCCATCCCTTTGAAATCCTCCTCAAGTCAAAATTACCATTTCATTTCAACTCCAGCCAGGAAACGGAGAGCGGGGCCACTGCTAACTGCTTTGGGCATATCGTTATTTATTGTGTGTAAACTTTGGAGGAACATTGTTGCCTGGGAAAATGTGTTGTGTGGGTGGTGGAAGTGAGCAGTTGGAGCAACCACAAAGGGAGAGATCAGGCCTATTTTCTCTGTAGGAGGAACACATAAAAGTGAAAATAATGCCCATTATTACAGAAAAACAACATCAGCCTTCTTTGCTCATAATTCTCTAACAGCTGAGAAGTGAAACAAGCAACCGGTCGACCCTCGCCGAGGTAACGGCGAGACCTTCTTTCACCACTTTCTTTAATTAGTTAGCTGTCTGTGTTAAGTGGATCATTATCTAAGTAGGAACTAAGTACTTTTCCCCCCACCGTGGTCGCATTAAGACTGTCATGTTGTTTTATTTAGTTGCTGTTATTTACCTTTGCACAGCAGGGGTTCACACTACCTGAGACGTACACTGTGCCCACGTCTCCAAACCCTGTCTCAGCACAGGGAAATAAAGTCCGTTCCGAGCTGCTTTCTCACGTTCACCTCATGATATTCGTAGTCATTCACAGAATTTCTACCTGAGATTATTGAGCCTTTCTTATCATGATTTTAAAATCGAGTATTAATAGTTAAATAAATGTCTGAGGAGAGCGCGACTGTACGTGAGATAACGACCTGCTTTGATTGTTCTTACTGTCCGTCTTCTGAGCATGTGCAGAACAACGGTTTACTAGAGCCGTGCAGCAAAGGGCCAAGACCAGGACCAGGACCAAGACCAGAATCAGCGTGGGGCCGGAGCCCGAGTGTTTCCAGAAAGCATCGTTTTTTTTTCCTCCCGTTTACATGACGACTGAGTCAAAGCTGTTTTCAAAAAGTTGCCTTTTCAGTTTCAGTTGTTTTGTCAACGAGACTTTAGTCTGAATTTAAACGGGATTATTGTGAAAATAATAACTGCGTAAACAGACATTGTTTTTAAAATGCTCAGTGTAAACACAAAACCTTTCTGAAATGAAAATGAAAAAACTATGAGTTTTCATTTGAAACACTGTTGAGTAAATGAGGCTTCAGTATATCCGGCCCACCGCTGTTCGCGTTTGTTTTGACCTATAAAGCTAAAAATAGTCTTTCACTGTTATGAATGCCACATTATTTCATAATTACAGATTATTAGCTCTATTTTAAAGTAAATAACCTTCAGAATTTCTTTTTGATCATGGCTTCTGCTCCGAAAGAGAAAAATAAAGCAATGCAGTGGGAAAAGGCATCACGATGATCCCCAGATATTCCCTGCTGGGTGTTTTCTGGCGCCCTCTAGTGGAGACCTGCTTCACACTTTACTGCTGTAGGTTGAACAGTTCGCTTCAGAGCAGCATTCGTTCAACAACACCATCACTGACAGCCTAAACACAAACAGACCCATAAATAATGTCAGTTTTATTAATAAGGCCGTGATTCATCCTGTGAATCAGGTCGTAAAGGCTGCGTTATCGCGGCCTTTAGCAGAATTAGGAGCGTGAGCAGAGGGTGTGGACTTGATTCATGACCGGCGGGAAGCAGCAGGACTTTGTTGACTGTGTTCTCGTCGAACAAAAGAGTACATCTAATCTTAAACATATGGCTGATCCGAGCATGACAACATGCAAGGGGAAAAAAACGCTGCAGAAATTTATGTCCTCTCTTTTACGTTCTGGATGTTTCTGTCTTCTGGTTTGAAGACATTTGTACATTCCCAAAGTCCTTTCCAAGACGAAGCTGCAGCTTTTGAAGTTTACATAAGTTTACAACCTCATCAGACTTTTGTCCTCCTGCTCTGTTGTTCAGTTTCTTCTCAGATGTTTATAGATGATTTTAAAGAATGGAAAAGAAATGCATCAGTCGACTGATTCCAATCAAAAGATTAAAATATGTAATAAAGAGTAATACATGACATGGAATGAACAGCAAAAAGAGAGAGGCAGCACCTGGGTGTTTATACACACAAAAACAAGTAGAAAGTAGTGAGATTACTAATGCTAATCAGCAGGCTAATATTACAGTAGGACATCTTTTGCTGTCAAGAGCAACAGCTGGATTAATTTGGCATTTCTTCAGTAAACAGGAGGATTAATGGTCACGGTGAAGACAGAAGCTTTATCTAATGCTAATCGGTGAAAACAGAGAGAGAGAGATGCAGAGAGAGCTGAAAGACTGCTAATGCTAATGCTAATGCTAATCACAGCTCGGTTCCAGGAAGTTCAGGGTCATCGTATCACTACTTTCAGTGGTCAGGAACTAAAATGTGTCTGCCACCCCTGATCTGAACTGTTTTCATCTCCAGTCAAACCACACAGAGTCCTTCTTGTCACTGAGTTTCTATCCATCAGTCGAGGTCAGACTTCAGAGAGAGGATCTTGTGTTGTTTCCTTAGTTTGGTGTTGAAATGGACTCGAACTGAGCTGAAAAGCAGGCCGGGTTGTTTTACATCCATTTGGATTGTTGGGGCTTGTTCATTTGTTTTTTATCACAACTTCAGAGGGAATGTGTTGACCCTGCCCTCAGAGGGGGTTTGACTGGTCTGGAGTTGGGTTTTCAGTTTACCTGGTCTGGTGCCGGTCTGGTCCTGGTCCTGGTCCCTCTGCACCAGGTCCCTGTGGAGCAGCAGAGCAGAACACGGCGATGGGCGTGGAGACAGAAACAAAGCCCGAGCGGCGGCAGGAAGTAAACAAAGTGAGCGAGGGAAGCGCCAGCGTCGGGGAAGAAGAGGAGGACAGATGGGAACAAAAGGGAATCGGTTGCTCAAGAGCGGATCGTCTTACAGGAAGCACACGCTCTGATACTCCAGCCACTGACCTCTGGGATGGCGGCGGGGCGGTGGGGGGGGGGGGGGGGGGGGGGGGGGGCAGCTCGGCGGGCCCCATCTGCATGGCTCGTCCCCGGCTCTGTGTCCATGTGTAGCAGCTGGCCCCGGGCCAGCGCCCAACGCCCCTTTGTGGTGGTCAGAGTGGCCGGTTGGGGTCTGCCTTTGATCCCTTGCCAACTATTCATCTGTAAAGGAAGAGGAAGAGCAAAAAAAAAAGAAAAAGAAAAAAAGATAAACAGAAAAAGAGGGAGGGAGGTGGAAGAGAGAGAGAGAGAGAGAGAGAGAGAGAGAGAGAGAGAGAGAGAGAGAGAGAGAGAGAGAAAGTCAACCTCTGCTGCCAATTATTGGAAAAACATCAAGGTATTTTCAGTCTGTGGAAAGAGAAGGGGGGGGGGGGTTGGAGGGGGGCAGAAGGAGAGATAGCCGTTTGATGGCTCGCTCCGTGCTAGTTGGAGGATTGTGGCTCGTGGAGGCCGACCTGCAGGAGGTGATTACAGGTGGAGAGACGTTTCGGTCCGTCTGCTCCGGCTCTCCCTCTCCTTTCTTTCTCTGCCTCGGCCTCCTTCTCTATCTCCCCCAGCCTCCCCCCTCTTCCCCTTGTTGTGGCCATCCTTATCTGTCTCTCCATGGCCACCGTGTGCCGTTAAACCGGTTCACAAGGACGAATAAAGGTCACTCCTCTGTTCCCGGCGCTTTCAAACGTCGGTCCATCCACGCGTCTGCCGAGCAGAACGGAGTGTTTACCGCGTCGGGAGGCGGGGAGCGAGCGTGAACGGCGGGCGGCACGCCGAAGCAGCATGTCAGATAGATGATGAGGATGTCACCACAACAAACAGCGCCGAGGATTACAGTGTTGTCAGTAAGCAAGGCGCAGCTGAGCGCCCGTGAAGAGCAGAAATAATCACATAAATGATGCAGGTTACACTTCCACAGTAACTAACTTGACCTAAAAGGCTCCAGGCTTTTTCTTTCATTCCCATTTTTTAACATTTCTGCAGGAGTTTGGCTCGATTTAAATGTTATTTTTCAGCTCCACATTACCAGTCAAAGCACATGTGCTTAATGTAACTTCACTATTGATGTGGAGGATCAAATCGCAGAGGTGAACAACTTGTTCACAGCAGTTTTTCTTTTTTTTTTTCTTTTTTTTTTTTGTCTCAGGAGGAGAGACTGTGACACTCGGCAGCTTTCAGCCTTTCCTCATGTCGTCTCCTCCACCGGAGACAAACGTATAAAGGTGGAATAGCTCACAGCTCGGATTTGAAAGCATCACCTAATGCTGATTAACCCTCAATGTGTGTGTCATAATCACACCGTGAGATTTCCCATGCTTCTACAAGCATAAAATAGAAATTGTATGATTAAGTTTTCAGCATTTAAATTGCAAATAGAGATTATCTAAACCAGGTTGGATCAACATGTGACTTGTGGGCCAAAATCCAGCCTATGAAATGATGCAAACTGGCCCATGGGAAGAGATTCACAATAACTTTTCAATGGAAACATGAACTGTTATTCCTTTCTTGTCCATTAGGGGGCAGAACACAGAGCCAAGACCTACAACTGAACAATGCAACAGCTTTAGCTTGTTGACGAGCATGAAAGCCATAGCGACAGTAGCTCAGTTGGTAGAGCGGGTCGTCTTATAACTGGAAGGTTGGCGGTTCGATCCCCGCTCCCGCAGGCGTAAAACTGGCGTTGTGTCCTTGGGCAAGACACTTCACCCACCTTGCCTAGTATGAAAGTTGTGAGAGTGAATGGTTGGTGGTGGTCAGAGGGGCCGATGGCGCAGATTGGCAGCCTCGCTTCCGTCAGTCTGCCCCAGGGCAGCTGTGGCTACAGTCGTAGCTTACCACCACCCAGTATGGAGTGAAAGGGTGATGTGATATTGCAGTGTGAAGCGCTTTGGGCTCTGTCAAGCAGGGTAAAAAGCGCTATACAAGTGTAGTCCATTTACCATTCACAAAGACAAATACAGAGAGGAAGATGCTCTATAATCTGGACGTATGTGAAGCTACTTCAGTTTTTGGGAGGAAGATGCTGCAAAAATTCTGATTTAGTATTAGATGAGAAAAGCTGTAGAAAAATAGCAGAGATGAAATACAAGGATGCAGACGGCTAGCAGAAAATTGAAGGTAGGCTTTAGTTAATGCTGCTAATGCTAATGCTAGCGCTAATGCTAATGAAAGCCACTGCAGACTAATGCCGACGTGAATTTGTTTGCTCAGCATCAGGATCATCCGGCAGACAGGAGCTCTCAACAGATCAGCGTGAGAAAGACGGAAGCTCTGCTGCTGCTGAAGACGTGATATTAGCATTAGAGTAGCTCATGGTAAGTAACGGGATGGAGAACAGCATTTATAATCATGGAATCAAAGGAAGAAGGTACAAAACTGTCAGAATGACGGATGAAAGATTCTGTCAACATGTTTATATTTAGAGGATACAGTATGTCCTGTGGACTGTACACACACACACACACACACACACACACACACACACACACAGACTTCATGGTCAGGTAGTCTGTCAAAATGCCCTGCAGTCTTCATGTGCGTCACTCGCCTCGTCTCGCCTGCCTTCGTCCTTGCGGACAAAGAAGCAGAACAGACAATAGCGGGAGCATTGATCACCAAGGACGAGTTTCTCTCGCTCTCCCTCCCTCGGCCTCTCCCGCTGTCTGTCTCTGTAATTTTCCTTTCATGGCTGTTTTTCCTGCTGTCTCCGGAGACCTTCTCAGCCGACGAGAGAAAACACAAACTGAACATTAAAACGCCCCGCAGCCCTTTAAACACTTGTCATTTGTCCTTTGTACGAATCATGGCGAGAGTTGCTATAGAGACTGTCTTTTTTTTTTAATCTACTTTTTCATGTTTTTTTTCTTTTTGACCAATGCTTTTTTCTTTTTTCTTCTTTTTTTTCAGTAAGTTTGCTGGTGAGAAACGAAGAGAGCACAAACAGAGAGAACTGCAGTCAATTATGAGTACGGAGGGAATGATCAAAAAACGAGCCGTTTAAAAATCCAATCTGCCAACGGGGGTGGTGAGAGAGGGATGAGTGAAGGACAGTCGATGGATCTCCGGGGACACATCGACCAATGTAAAGCTTTCCTCTGTGTGTGTGTGTGTGTGTGTGTGTGTGTGTGAGGACTGAGATAAAAGGCCCGGCCCATCGCTTGTTGGATGTTTAGTCCACAGTTTAATCATGTCTGTGTGAGTGTAATGAGGCTGCAGGTTGCGGAGTTTCTAATCCCTGCGTCCGTTTCCCCGCAGTCCGAGCGGACGTGCGCTCCACGTCTGCTGTGTGTTCATTAGATTAGCGCTACCTGTGCCCAGCCATGGGCGTTTAATTCAGCGAGCAGGCGGGGGCATTATCACACACCACCATCACTAATCCCCGTGGAATGAAACGCCGACACTTTGATGTCTGCCAAAGAACACTGCTGTAGTATTTGGAGGCGAGACCGTGCATCACGTACGCGCTGTAATTAATCTATAGCTGGACCGGGGCCAGGCGAGCGGAGCGGCGGAGGTGGAGGAGCACGGAGGCTGGGAGAGGAGACGAGAAAGACACTGGTGGTAGAAAGCCAGAGGCAACATGGGAGAGCTTAAAAGGATATAACCTATATGTCTGTGTGTGTGTGTGTGTGTGTGTGCGTGTGTGTGTGTAGAAACGTACATATATAGGGGTTGAAGTTGCTCCAAGTCATATCATCAGTTCCGAGCCATGTGGAAGGGTTTCTTCAGTGATCAATGCAGGACATACACACACACACACACACACACACACACACACACACACACACACACACACACACGCACGCTCGGTAACAACCTGCCTGCAGCTCAAAGAACACAGGACGGTGAAGTGAAGTCGTGGACAACAAGACGAAGCCAAGCGGCTGCTGGGGAGAACACACACCTCCAGACTTTTTGTACTTCAGGATGGAGAATGAAAAATTCAGACCGTCCACAGCCAGCTGGCTCTGAGAGGAGAACACACACACACACACACACACACACACACACACACACACACACACACACACACACACACACACACGCTTCCTACCATCCCAACCTGAATGTTCATCCTTCATAGACCCTACTCAGGAGCTTCATCCATTCATCCATCAGTCCTGAGCTGTATCCTGCTTTCTCCAGCCTGCTACACTCATCTACAGTCATGAAGGAGCTGTTATAGCGCCCGTAGCACTACGGAGTACTTTTATATTATGAAATATTTGCAATTCTATATACCGTATTTTCAACACGGAAGTCTAAACAACTAGACTTCATGTTACCCCAGAACCTGCATAACAGCCGTGACATATTATAGCCTGTATTGTACATATCTATGGTGCCTACAAAGTTAAATTAAACGCTCATTAAAGACCATATTTCCTGATAGGACCCCTTTAAAGTGTCTTCCTCCTGCTGCGGGGAGGGAACGTGTCTCCACTTACGCAGATGACAGTGAAGTAAATGCACATGCTATTGGAGGAGCGCTGGTAAAGTCTAAAGAGTGAGCAGAACACACACTCGATGTCGATGTCCTCACAGTGAGCACGAGCAGTAATCCATACTGTTTACACACTCCACACACACAGAGTGAAGCTTTTTCAGAACTCTCAATGAACAGCCGAAACCCAAAGGAACGGGCATGTTCCACTTGAAATCCTGGTCTGTGAACAGGAGGCGACTTTCTAACCTGAGCTCGATGCTAAACCAACCGTGGCATCGGCCAATGAGCAAGGCTCACCGTTCTCAAGCAAATCACAGCACGGAATTCCTGTTTGGGCCCCAAAATGTAGGTTAGACCCCAAAAAAGAGCACATTCTCCTCTGCGAGGCCACACACACACACACACACACACACACACACACACACACACACACACACACACACACACATACACACACACACACACAAATACACACAAAGCCAGATTCCTCATGCCACCTACACACATCCTGGTGAGGAGACGATATCAGCGCGTGACAGCGTTCATCATCTGCGCGTGTGTGTGTGTGTGTGTGTGTGTGCGCGTGCGCGCACGCATGCACCGCCAAGCATGCAGGCTGTAATACATACACCTCGTGTAAGAGGATAAAACACCGAAAAACCAAAGACTTTCATCAAAGCAAGTGAGAGAGGATGTCAGAGATTTTTTCTAAAGATGAAAGTCGGGGATAGTCTCTCATTTCAGCTCATCTCTCTGCCTCGCTCCCTCTCAAAATCCTTGAAGTATCATCCACGTCTCTATGACGAAGAGCGAGGAGGAGGAGGGTGAGGAGGGGGGTAAAAGTTATTTACGTCCCACGCTGTGTTATGTGGCCTGTCACTTCTCATTTTCTCCCAGGGCCGTCCAACTGAAAGACTTCAGTCAACTCTCTCCAAACCTGTATTTGCTGAGGTAATTACAAAATGACAGCTTCAAATCCTCTGACACACACACACACACACACACACACACACACACACACACACACACACACGGATATGAGTAAATATGGGAGTAGGGCGTCCTGTTCCCGCTGTTTGTCTCGGTGGGGCGAACCGTGCGGCTCCTGCTTCCTGACCTTCCTCCGCTGACGACCTTTTCACGCCTCACTCAGCAGAATCTCACAAACTGTCGTCTGATACACACTCCCGATAAATGAGGACCGAAACTGAGCAAATTAATTATGCAGTGCAGCAAAAGGCCTTTTTGTTGGCTATCTGCACTCCCCATAACACATACGTGGGATGCAAACACACACACACACACACACACACACACACACACACACACACACACACTTCCACCTCCCATATCCACTCAGAGGTGATTGTGGGAACATCTTTGATCTTTTTTTTTCTTTTTCCCTTCAAAAAGATGCATTGCCTGGTACACATAATCCATGACAGACATAATGTGATTTGGTAGTATCTCTAAATGGCAGGAAAAACCAGCTGACAGAAATTAATAAGTTAGTGCAGCAGAAGAAGGGGACGGGGAGGAGGAGGCGGGGCTGGGAGGAGAAATGCTCGACCTGGCAGCCAAACACACACATCGTCAGATTATCTTCTCAGGCATGTCGTCATGGTCAAAGTCACACACAACCTCGACCTATCAGCAGCTGCACACACCGCCGCTCTGTCGCCTCCACTTTGGATCACCGATACAGAAAAGAGGGAGACAGAAGGCAGAGGGGTGATGCTGCAGATGAGGGGGAGACCTGAGACCTGTGGACCCCCCAGACCTGTGGACCCCCCAGACCTGTGGACCCCCCCAGACCTGTGGACCCCCCAGACCTGTGGACCCCTGAGCCATGAGCCTCAAACTGCCTCGTGCTTGCAGATGTTGGATCTTGTGTTTTATCGCTGTCATAATGAAACTCCCAGCTCAGACCCGGTCCTGTGCAGCTCTTCGGACGTCCCTGACCAGACTGCAAAAGAAAATAAAGTTTTCGACAAATCGAGTTTGCTGCACAAGATGCAAACTATAGAACTGTCCTGCTGCAACGATTTCAAGTGGCAACACTAAACTTTGGTGTATTTTCGGCATTTTTGTGAAACTTTCCTGGAACCAAACGTAGAGTTTTCACCTGAACCGTTGTGTAAACAGGCCACTGGACGGTTGCTCTTCATCTCCAGTGCATCTACTTCCTGTCTTTGTACAAACCTTCACTTTACTGCACTGTGCTCAAGCATCATTGAATTGCCACTATGTGATAAAGTGTTTGAATCAAAACTGGTGCGAAGCAGAAACAGTCAGAATCACACAAGACTGCTTCTGATTTGTCCAGAATATAAAGATGAACAGGAAACTTGTCTTTGCCCATGTATCTGTCACTCCGGAGGCCTCCAGGACTTCTGCAGAACAAACGTCCAATCACTGGCAGGATTTTCAACCTTTAAAGAACACACAACTGAACAGACACGGAAAGCAGACGGTGTCTGG
Source organism: Salarias fasciatus (assembly GCF_902148845.1). Lineage (NCBI taxonomy): Eukaryota > Metazoa > Chordata > Actinopteri > Blenniiformes > Blenniidae > Salarias > Salarias fasciatus. The sequence goes on along the minus strand of NC_043750.1, from coordinate 40,294,171 downwards.
AGGAGCAGAGAGAGTCTGAGTTTGAATCCCACTGAAGCTCGTCCCATGAAAAGCTGCCAGTACAAAACTAATATCAAGACAAATGTGAGGCTCACATTCTGCTGTGGCGAGAAAACCCCTCATGGTCCCGAGGGTCTTTCATTCTCCACAGTGAGAATCCTGAAAACTCGGCCCTGAATTTGTTTTTGGTGGAGCAGTGCGCTGTGTTGGAGAAATGGACGCTGGCTGACCCAGCAATCTAATGAGTATAATCTTTTTATTTTTAAACTGTCTGTTTTTGTATTATTTTATTGGAATTGTTTTGATATCTTTTTTTTTTCCTGTCTAAAAGGCCTTGTAGCTGCCAGTCATGTTCCTCATGGTGAAAAGCTAAAGTGTGTTTAACTTGTGTTTGTTTTCATTTTAGTTATAATGATATACATATATTTTTCATCTCTTTCTTGTATTTCTTTATACTGACATATGTTCTGAAGGCTTAGTGAACTTAAAACTGCTAGAAAATTGTATCTACTCGTCAATTTTGGAAAATAAAAAACAAAACACAGAACAACAGCTTTGCTCCATGTAGCATTTCAGAAAGCTAACTCGCTAACTTTCATGCTTCAGTGTAATTATTTCTGTGTTTCTACCAAAACATCTGATCGAGAGTCTGGACCTATAAACCCACAATATACACAATGCATTATGGGAGACCTACTAATCTGAAATAGCCTCGGTTTACTACATCACTGTGTCAAACTTCGTGCTTGACCGAGGAGTTTCGTTTGATTTGATCCGTCTCAATATAGAAACCTGGGACCAGACCGGTGAATCAAACCATACTGTACCAAAAACAGACCCGAGACCTGAGATGGATAACTCCTAATGCAAGAAAAATCATCTCTATGGACGGATCTCATCCTTGTACTCATGGAAGCTCCTAATACAGCCTGCTGAGCATCACCTGTTGTCATGTGTCGTCCGCAAATCCACAAGAGGGGACGAGAGATGTCGCGACTCAGAGATGAGGACTCGTACCCGTCCTTTAGAAAAGTGGAACTGATGCCTTATCAGTCATTTCACCATCCAGCAGGCTGCTGCAGCTCTTCTCATTGTTCTCTCTTCACATACATAAATCAGCGCTCTGCCCTGGCAACAGCGGTAAACAGCTGCACCGTGCAAACGTTACATAAATGCATGAGTTAAACCTGAGCGGCCGAGCCGCTGCACGCTTCCACTGGATGTAAACACACTTTGCATGTGTACCTTCATACCCATGGATATCAGTCTGGGACGCAGGGAGGCAGAAAGCTTCATCCAACCATAGAAGAAGAGAAGATGAAGGGAGGAAAGAGCCGATCTGGAGAAGTGCCCAGTTACAGGTGGGGGCTTTCAAGATGGCGGCGCTGTTCCCACCTGTTCAGAGAGGAAACCTGAGCCAGGTGTGTGAATGAGACAGGATGAAGGAGAGAGACGAGAGGCGAGAGTGTGAGGAGAGAGGGAGGCAGGGACGGAGGGGGGGGCAGAGGGAGGGAGGGGGCGGAGGTATGTCATGCTCGCCAAACCACTCAGCAAGACTCTGATTTATTTGGCAACTGCTGGACGGTGGTCCGAGTAGCAGAGGCCACCTACACCAGAGTGTGACCTCTGACCCCCGGTAACTCCTGGAATGAGCTCAGCTGTCCTCTGCTAAATCTACGTTAGGACAGGAGGGATGAGCTGCTGTTAGCTGAGCACACACACACACACACACACACACACACACACACACACACACACACACATACACACATGTATTTAGGCCATGACAAACATGCCCACAGGTGTGTGTGTGTGTGTGTGTGTGTGTGGGAGTCATGGCACTGTGGAGGAAAACATTGCTCTTATTGTCTTTCTGATAAGCATGTGAAGAAGAACCATGGAGCGCAGGACCAGGACCAGGACCAGGACCAGGACCAGGACCAGGACCAGCATTTTCCCAAGTTTCCACGGGGATGGAGTGGGAGAAAATTTTGAAAAAGTTCTATTGTTGTCACTCCGTTGTCGTCTAAACAGATCCCCAAAGCGCTATGGGAGAAATGCTGTCATGTTAATGGGGCTCAGTTTCAGATCATGGGTTATTTTGACCACCGTCCATCTTCTTTTTCCAAGCTGTCAAACACGTTTTAGCCCAGTTTTATCTTGAATGGGCCGGACTGGTAAAGTCGAGCCACAACAACCTTCAAAATTTAAACTTTAAAGTTTTACCTTGTTGTACAGAGGAGGATTTTTCTAAATGGCAACAAAGTTTGCACAAAAAACAACAATTTAAACTGAAAACTGCTACAAAATCAACATTAAAAGAGGTTTTCATGACAATTTCTGGTGCAAAATAGAGTGAAAAGTCCTGCAGCAGGAACCGGTTTTGGCCCACGGTCTTTATGTTGGACACCTCTGCTCTATACTGTCGTATCAGGTCAGCAAACGCAGACGCACAGTAAAACACACTCACATCCAAACCTACAGGAAATTCAAGCATCAATAATTAACCTCAAACATATGTTTTGTTCTGTGGGAGGAAACTGAAGTTAACTAACAAAAAACTATAAAGGAACATGAGAACTGTGAGGAGACAGGTTCCAATCAGGGATTTTCTCTGTGTTTTGGGTCAATAAGTCATTCTGTTAATCTGTTTTGCGAAATGAGAATCCTGACATGCATTTTTCTGATTATCTGCTCGTTTCTGAGCTCCGCAGTGTGCTGTGGTCACTGCATCCTCTTTGCAGAGTTCAGGATGTGTTCTGGTTCTCAAAGCTGACCCAATGTTTTAGAACAGTTAACTTAATGTTTGACAGACTGTAGTCGTGGTTTTATTATTTTTTTTATGATATTTTATTTGGTTGTGTATTTTGATGACTGAAAACAGAAACTGAATCTGGTTTGGAGATGAAAAACTAGTTGAATGTTGGATGTGAAATTTCTAATTTGTTGTTCACAGAACTGAAATGCTATTCATGCTTTTCATTTTTGGCTTTATGGGGGATGAAAAGTGCAGGAAGCCCAAAAAAACTGACATGAATTCCATGGACATTAACAGTCTCATGTGTTCATTACATTAAGAAACAGGTGAATGTTTCTGTTCACTGAGTTTTTGACCGGGAGTTCGGCAATGTTTGACAAGGTAAAGAGAAAAGGAAATGACACACACACACACACACACACACACACACACACACACACAGACTTATTTTCTGTTGGCAGAACGAGGATGTGCCGCCGTCGGTTGTTTTGTTTTGTCTTTTTGGTGATTTTGCTGCACAGACCCTGTCACATGTTTCAGGTCCTCGTCCTCTCTGTTTCCATTCCTTCTCTCATTCTCCCTTTTCCCTTCACGGATGATTCTGGACTCTGACCTTGGACAAACACACACTCTCCCACATGCACTCTCACACGTCCATCTGCCTACACTTAGATTATCCTCAACTTTCATTCTCTCCCTGCCTCCCTGCCTCCCTCTTTCCCCATTTCCCATCTCTTCCTCTCTTTGTTCTCCCTATTGTTGTTTCTATTCCTTTGAAACTTAAAAATATCCCACCCCGATTGTGAGCTGTACATTTAGTTACCATGGTGATTGCCATGTAGAACAAGTAAAAGGAGTGTGAGTGTGTGTGTTTGTGTTTATGCATGTATAATGTGTGTTTGCGTGCCAGTAGAAGTGCTATCAGCCGAGCACAGCGTCCAAAGCTATTTTCTAAGGAACTAACAATAAAAGAAGGAACACCCCCACAATCCCTGTCTTTGGTTTTCTGTTGGGTCTCTTTACCTTTCCCCTAGAAGAGATGCAAATAGCCCAGCTCAGGCCAGCATCAGCCGTCACGGACTGCTGTAAACCAGGAACGATTTGAAGAAACCTGCAACTCACCATGATCAGACCGCCACAGATCAGCACAGACCAGCATGGAGACCATGGATCAACAATACTGGATAAAGACGAGCTCTGGACAACACAAACCAGCATCAAGTAAACACAGCAGCAGTGAGAAGTGTTCAACCACCAACCCTGGAAGAGAAAAGCAACAAACCAGTAAACACCAACAAGGCCTTGCAAATCTCACCCACATAAACCAGGACTGATGAGATTCAGACTACCTTCAGACCAGTGTAGACCAGCATAAGACCAGCACAAACCAGCAACAATCAGGAAAGATGAGGTTAAGACCAGCATCAGATCCTCATAAACCAGGACTGACAAGGTTCAGACTACTATACCTGGGCACAGATCAGCAAAAACCAGTAAACACCAGGTGAAGACCAGCATATATAAACCAGCATTAGACAAGTCAAGATCAGCTGAAACCAACACCTGGTATCATGGAGCAGGATAGACCAGCTTCGACCAGCAGCAAACCAGCGTCGAATCAGCATCGACCAAAAATAACCCATCCATCCATCCATCCTTCCATCCATCCATCCATCCATCCATCCAGCCATCCACATTCTTCTGCTTATCCAGGACCAGGTGGTGGGGCATAGACTTCCCTGTCCCCAGACTCTTCCTCCCGCTCTTCTTTGAGGATCCCGAGGCGTTCCCAGGCCAGCAAAGACACGTAGTCTCTGGAGTGTGTCCCACGTCTTCCCTCGGGCCTCCTCCTCCCCAGGGAGGTGTCCAGAAGGCATCTGAAACAGACGCCCGAGTCACCTCACCTAGTCCCTCTCAATGTAGAGGTGCTGTGGCTCTACTCAGAGCTCCTTCCTGGTGACTGAGCTCCTCACCCTCCCAAACCAGCAAAGACCAACATGGATCAGCATCAGATGAGCCAAGCCCAGCAAAGACCAGCACTGACCAACATGGGGGAACAAAGGGCAGCATGGACCAGCATAAACCAGCAACAACCCAGAAAAGACTAGATGATACAGACATACACCAACATCAGACCGGCAAAGACCAAGATAGCTGATCATAGACCAGGATTGGATCCACATAAACCAGTTCTTACAAGCTTCAGAAACCCATAGACACAGATTAGCAAAAGACAAGCATTGACCAGTTCTGGACAAGCAGAGATCAGTAAAAGATCAGCGCACACCAGGAGAATGAGCATAGACTGGCTTCATGTGGTCCACAGAAGGTTCTTGCTCAGTCTCTGGTCCCACCAGAGGCCTGAAGCCAGCCGCCAGCCTGGAGCAGCTTTAATCAGCGAGAGCCCTCTGTGTTTGTTACTGTCTGTCTTCTGTCGGACGACTTCTGGCTTTTTCCGCGGCGGCATGTGCGTGCTCTTTACGTTCTTTATGTTTTAATGTCATCTCCCCTTGAAATATGTGCACTTGACTGTGTCTTTGCACACATGACTCGAATACGCATGTCTGGTGATGGATAGCCAATTTGATTTGTGTGTATTCTTGTGTGTCATCAAATTAGGTTCAGATTTTTCTGCCATATGATGTTCCCTCTCGTTTTGTGTACGTGTAATCATGCACATATGTCCCCCTCCCCATGTGTTTGTGTATGTTTAAAGCCATGCAAGAGTGCATGCCCGCTGATCAAGGGAGCTATAGGCTCTTTTCATCCAGGGGTGGTCCCCATGTGCATCCACCACCCTGCACTGATCAAGGGCTGCGCACCCAAAAAAAGCTCAGCTGGGTTTGTTTGACTGAGTCAGAATGTAGAAGCAGGCGGGGATTACCAAAACCACACAACCATATTGATTGATCAATTTTTTCCCGGTCTCAGTCTGTTAGGTGATGATATCCACCCTGCAGGAGTTATTTGTGATAGACAAAGTGCAAAAACAGTCAGAGAGGCATGCGTCAAATAACAGGCCTGATGTTTCTTCCTTAAGGTTGAATTTGGGCTCGTGACCTGAATGTTAAAGATTTTACTCTTTTACACTGTGTAGCCATCCGTCAGCTTTCAGTCAATCATGAGACTGAGCTCAGGAAATGTCTGGACACACGGCACAGTGAGGGAGTGGTTAGCACTTTCCTCACAACATGAATATTCCTGTTGGAGTCCG